>NC_047160.1:6935134-7045134 GCF_009819705.1 Hippoglossus hippoglossus | reverse complement strand
CAAGCAGTCAAATAGGCCTCATTATCAGGCTTTTGTTCAACAGTAAACAGGAGTGGAAAGTAACATTCACTCAAGTAAAAAACTAAAAGTAAACGAAACTAAACTACGACATGTGTATCTCATAACTGCAATTACTCAAGGTTTTGCATGTAAAATGTATAATAACATAATCTGTTTTGCTGGTTTTAGTCAAGACAGCATTGCCTGCACCAGCTACAGAATAAGAATACAATTGAAAGACAAAGACTGCCTGAAAATGAGAAACTAGAAATAAATGTTTGTAATTTTTGACTTTACACATAACCATTAGAATTCTTGGTGAACTAAAAATATTCATTCAGGTAGGTTTAAATTGAGTTAAAGTGTCAAAATCCCATCTTGGAGTCTCTGGAGTTTCTATGTTCTCCCTTTGTCTGTGTGGGTTTTGTGCAGGTCCTCCAGATTCCTACAGTCCAAAGACATGCAGACTCTAAATTGACCATTGGTGTGAATGTGAGAGAGAATGGTTGTCTCTGTATGTCGGCCCTGTGATACACTGGAGACCTTTCCAGAATGTACCCCACCTCTCGCCCAATGGGATTGTCTTCAACACACCCCCACCCTGACAAAAAAAGGAACAAAGGAATAGATAATGGAAGGATAGATGTCTTTTTTGTTACTATCTCTCACATCAACAATAATATTACCGTTTGTGCAACCAATAGGATGATCTGCTTAAACCTATTTTGCACTTGCACTTTACACTTTTTGTATCGTAACAACTTATTGTCTAATTGTATTCAATGTGTTTCGGCACTCTTTTTGGTCACTATCTATCACTGAAGGAGTTAAGACAATGGTTAATGAGCCTATGACCCACAGGTAAAAGTACTGTAATATTCATATATTTGTAGGGTGCTCATAATAATGGAATAATGGAACAAGATGGAGCAGCCACAGTGAGCTGTTAGATGAAGAGCTGCAGGCAACTGGCTGCACCTCCATCTTCTCAATTAGGTAACCAGCTCTTTTCACTGTGCCCTTATGTGTGAAGACTGAAACCGTGTGCGGTGTGAAACCAAATCCTGCTTGTTTTCAGAGATATTACTGGATGCCCCCAGAACTTAGTTAAGTTAAGGCTTTTAGAGGTTTAGATCTTTCAGCCAGTTAAATGTATGTATTGTTGGAACAGAAAAGTTGAAGTACTAGGTCACATTTCCTAGTCCCTGTGTATCAAAATAAAACCCTATGGCCACTGATTCACAGGTCACTGTCATTTCTTTCCAATATGTGTTTGGTTTTTGTTAAAACCACATTGCTCAAATCTACAGCCCACACTGTTTGCATACAAATGTGCCTACGTGAGCTGCCAGTGTTAGTTTGCCTTCCTGATAAAGCCTGAATGACATAAATCAGGGAAACACTCTCAAAAAAGCTATCACTTTCAAAATATCTTCCTGTGTTTTTTATTTATTTTCCTACACTAAGTAAAGCCACGCTGTTTCTATGTTGTGTTACAGATTAAATAGAGTGATAACGGCCAGGTAGGGAGAGAGCAGCTCTTTTGTGCTGTGGGTTACGATTGATGAGGCTCATTCTGGCAGCGCAGGAAGCTAATGAGTCAGAACCATGAGTCAAGCTGTCGGGAAATCACACCGTCCCAAAAAAAAAAAGCTCAACGTGACATCTTCTATCCACACCAAACAAATGCAGAGGGAGAGCCACACAGACTGGCTGAAAATGAGACACCACCCAGAAGAGCTTATGTCACTGCTTCACTTCAGCAGTAATTAATTTCATCAACATACATTTCAGCTTAACCGTGCACAAATTACAGTTTGAAAGTGAGCGTCAGCACAATCAGCTCCGCCATAGTCGCTCATGACGTCTCTGGCCACGCAAAGACAACTGAAATATGAAGTTTTAAAATAGAACAGTTGCACCAGAGAAAAAAAAAAAAAACTGATGACAAGATGCAAACGAAAGCGTGCAAGAAAAAAAATGTGTCTCTTGATTTACTTCAGCAATTAACACAGAGAGAAATCATGTTCTTTTCCTTTCACTTTGATACGTCAGGGACCAGAGTAATGAACCTCCCTCTTCATCCCACACTGGACCAATGGAACATGAAGTCGCTTTAATTTTGTAACATGTCATTTAAAGTCTTTAAGATTTGCATCATAGTTTCAGGTCAGATATGTCGACAACATAATATTTCCACTTAGCTCTAAACCAGTCGTGTATTTCCAAAGCAAACTTTAGCTATGGTGCGAACAATATAGTACTGAACTGAACTGAAGGTTCAAGTTGTTACACAACCGTTACACCTGGTAGCTGATACCACTGGGTGTGAATGTTTAGTAACTAATCTCTACACTGGTTTGTGTGGTGCAACGTGTTTCAGTGTAGTGACGCACTTACATCAGAACTAGGCTAGGCTATGATCTGCTGTAGCTTTAGTTGTGCCCTCTTAACTTTCACGTTGCACTCTCTGCATCGTATCTATTCATTGTGTTATATGTGTTTTATTGAGATATTTCTGTGTGTTCTTCGACATCTTACTGTTACTGACTATGTTTACATGGACACACCCATTTTTGGACTATTGACCTTATTCAGAATAAGTTTTCGATCACAGTTTTTACATGAGTTGCTAATATAATATCCCGTTCATATTCACGTTCATATGTTCCAGAGCATAGTCTGATTAATCAATCAAGTTGAACAAGTTTAATGTAAAGTGCTGTGAAAAATATGATTGGAAATTGTAATGTGATTAAGAGGTATACATTATTATCTACATTATGTAACTAAGGTTTAAATACTTAAAAAGATGTAATTCCATTATTGCCTGTGTTGAGAATGACCATATTTACTTATTATTCAGACCCTTGTGTTAATCGGTATAGTATGTAAACATAGTCAGTGTCAGTCTGACTGGTGGTTTCAGACTAATGTGCAGGTTGAAGACATAGACACAGGAAGAAGTAAATAACAATAATATTTATTACAATGAACAGTGTTTATACAAGTGAATGTGCATCAACGTGACTATCAGTAACGAACCCAAAGCTAAAATACGCAAACAAATGGGGGAAGATGGCGACAAACGGGGAAGGGGGAATCAAGAGTCCAGTGAGAGGGGCAAAGAGTCTAGTGTGGAGGAATCCAGGGGCGCAGGTCAGAGTGCATGTGAATGAGGGAGCCCAGGGAGCAGTGTGGGAGGGGGAGCTGGCTGAGGCTGATGGAGCAGAGCAGCTAAGCAGGTGATCCTGAGGCAACAAGTTATCAAAAACAAGGTTCTACACTGGCAAGTTTTAGCCAAAGCACAATACCAGGAGGTTTGGCAACAGATAGTAGTTGATTGCCAGGTGATGCAGGAGCCACTGGTCACGCCCAGCCAGCCGCCCACACTGAAGAAACAGACACTCTGTGGTGGCAGACAGAAACAGAGCCAGACAGCACAAACATTACAGTCATAACTGACTCACAATGAACATCCAGTCTTGCACAATGTCATTTCTTTTAAACATTTCTCTCCCTGGTGCACTTTCCTTCTACCATTTAGATCATTTCTGCCTACGGAGTCAAAACAAACCTCCCAATTGCTAATTAATCCAATTACCTCATGTTAAAGTTTGGGTCACGCTCATCAAGAGTGCATTTATCCACTGAGGCTGCTCTCATGCTGCACTCACCCAGTGTGATAAGTGCTGCGGCGAACACGGGCAGGGAGAACATCCTTCAGCTGGAAGACAGGGATGCTGTTTTCTAGTTGACCATGACCTTTGACCTCCCTGCAGAGGCGGAGGTGGAGCCAAAAGTAGTATCTTCCCTCAGGGTTCAAAAGGCAAAAAAAAGCCCGCCTTCACTGACACACGAGTCGGTAAAAATAACATCGACTTCCACACATCAATGTTCAGAAGAAAAAATAATATTGACATAAATCCTCTCCTTCAGGGTTGTGGTTAGCACCTTGCAGCCCACATCGCTGCTGGCCAGTTCCTACATTTATCAAGACTTTGTGAAAACAAATGGAAAGATGTGACTGCAGCCTTGACACAGAAGCTATAAACAGTGCATGTGTAACCTGTGTGTGGAAAGTCTTCCTCTGGAACTCATTCCAACTCAATACCCAAATCTTGCACTATCTGAAAGCCTCTCCAGTTAGGATCTTGAGCCACTGTGGAGTAATCCACGAACACGATATCTCCAAAGAAGCAATCATATTCAGAAAAAAAGTGGCTAAGTATCTTGTGTCTTATTAAGTGCTCTTTCTTCATCGCCATTGCCATCCACAGTCATAAAAAATGAAGTCTCTCCATCCAAATGCAAAGGAAGCATCATTCTGAACCATTATCTACTTGTGAAGCTAAGTGATTGGGAGCCATTTATGCTCGGCTGGGTCCTAGTCCCCTCACATCTACTTCAGTGAGCCTGAACACCCATTACATGACAACACTTGAGTGCCCTGTGATGTACAGATTGCAGATTTCCTGCTCTCGGGACAAGTCCAGCTCTCTCACACTTACGTGAAGTTTCAGTTTTGGGATACTGAGCAAGTAAAAGCCAAAGTTGGGCAATGAGTCCATTTCCGTTTGAAGTGCAATGCAGCGATCACCTCCAGTGCTACAGGGAAAGTAGAAGTTTTTAATATTTAACTTTGACAAGGACGTTATGTTTTCACCAGTCTGGCGGTGCAGCAGACAGCGGTAAGATGTAAAGTAGAAATTACAGTGCAGAGATCACTTGTTTTTGTTTACAGCACATTGACACCAGCGTCCGCCTATATCACCAAAAGCTCTCTTGACATCTTCTGGTGTCTTCTACATGTATGGGACTGATTTTTCATCCTGAGATATTTATATTCTTTTGGGGTTTTTTTTCATTTTTGAGTCTGTGTGTGTTACAAACATCATCAACACTCTCACTAGCTTAATGAGTGAATCCCACGGAGGATCTCCTGCTGTGTTCACACATCGGCTCATTTGGACATTTAGTGTCTCCGGATAAAGTCCAGAGCCTTTCACTCTGACATTAGCTTTTTCAGATAGAGCCTTTCTAGAAATTAGTTCAGTCACTATATTGATTCAAATCAATAAAGTGACCATAACCCCCCCCCCCCCCCCCCCCCCCGTTTTGTCTGATGTCCTGGCTTCTAAGTTTAGAGACTTGCCCTAATTTAAAGAATACTACAGTATCCTGAACAGTCATATCAGCTCTATTACTGGATGAGAGAGAATAAACCCTGTGATGTAAAAAGGTTTGATGCTCTCCTCTCTATATGCTGAGTAACACTCACCATTGTTCTGAAAGAGACCCCAGAGAATTAGTAAATAAGCGGACCAGAAACCGGAAGACACTCAACACCAGCATAGAAACTCTGCAGCCGCTAGCATTTCGGCGGTGTAATTGCAGCGTGACTCACACACACACGACGCACAACTATGAGTGCTCGGCCCCGTGCGTAGGCTCTATAAGGTCCGAGCATGGCAATATGTCTAACAACAGCATCATATGTGTGTTCAGACAGACAACACGATGAGTTTTAGAGGGAGTGAGCAAACTCTTTGAAAAGATTAAGACGCAATTTTGCCCAGTGAAATTTGGTGTAATTCTACAACTTTATTGTCTTATTGACACTCAAAGTGCTTTATATTCATACACTCTCCCCCCAGTCGTCAGAAGCTGTTCAGTATCCTGCCCAAGGGCACGTATAATAACACAGACAGGTAGCGATTGCACCAACAACCCTCTAAATATTGGGTTAGCCACGAGTCTGTCTTATAGATATACAAAATGAAAGAGACTGAAGAGAAATAAGAAACAAAGACTTGGATTCAGATTGAGTTCTGAGGTCTGAGGCTGAGCTGAACACACCCACACAGAGACATACAAGGACACACATGCGTTTTCAGCAACTTTTAATATTTAAATGTTCTGAACAGTTGTGTTTTTGAACAAACAACCACAGTCTCTCAGATTATTAATAAGAAAAAAAAGAAACACATGTATAACTGAAAAACTTTGAGGTTGACAGACTTCCTAAAACGTGTTGCATTTGAATGAAAGTCGAGTTGAAGCTCTGTTAAAAAAAATACATGTTTAAATGTGTGATATACAACATAGACATGTGAATGTAATGTGTAGTCCACCATGCAAAAGAGCACAGCTCCTGTAGGCAGGCAGACTTTAAAAACTCACACACACACACGAAAATGAGGTGTTCACACGTTTATAGATCATTTCTGGTGATGATTGAATCCAACTGTAGGGGACGTGGCCCGTGGGAGATGCAAGATGAGGCGTAAATGTTGGTGGGAGAATGTTTGCCCTGCGGCAAATGGTGTGCGAGTATGTGTGTGTCTGTGTGTTTCAGTGCACATGTCCATACAAGTTTGTGTGAATAAATTAATGCAAAGGAAGCAGACTTTGCATCGAGTTTCAAACACGGAATTACAAAAGTAAAGAAACAATGGTGGCAGCAAGATGTGAGAAGGAGAATACGTGAAAAATATTCAAAGATAATATAGTGAAATAAATAAACCTGATTATCACTTTAAAGCAAAGGCAAGTTTTATACTGAAAACTAAACATCTAATTACGGCTTTGAATCTCTAATGACATTTAAATTACCGTGCGCCCCAAAATGAACAAATCCCAGTTTTTTGGGATGGTGCACACAGTGTTTCCTGGTGGAAGACATGATAGAAACTGTTAACAACAGCAAACTGGGAACATAGAAATGTTCCCAGTTTGCTCCTGCTCCGCTTCCTTGGTCTTCTCCACAGCAGCCCGTGGCCCCCCACCAGCAGCAGCAGATGTAGCCACAACAGTTTGCTGAGCCGTTTTGCTGAGCCATGAGAAATGGGACAGAAGCAGGGTGACACCAGATAACCTTGGTTATCATTGACACACAACAGCCCCCACACAAGGACAAGGTTGGCATGTCACTATGGCAACTGTGTCGTCATTTTAATCTTCCATGGGACGGAGCTCAGACGCCAGTTTGGGGTTTCATGCCAGGTTTCGTTAGTTTGACGGTGACAATGACGTACTGTAACATTCAACATACATGCAAATATTGCAAGTGAACGATACCAGAGAGAAGTGATATCGATAGTATCATTAAATCTTACAAAGATACTCGATCCTTACGTGATTTGTTGTTGTCCTTGCAGAAGGTCCCTTTGGAAGTACATTCATCCCATACAGGATCCTGTGATTAGAGACACAAAGCAGACTGTCCCAGCGCCCTCCAGGCATTTTAGCAGCAGTAGCCTGGAGCAGATAATATTCAGCCGTTAGAGACCTCAGCAGGAGGGGAAACAGGAGAACTCCCAACCCTGAGGATTAGGCTAATGAATTCAGTTTGCTGTGAAACGATCATTCCTCTAATGTGCCAGTTTAAATTTGGAGCCAGCACCTGTTTCCTATGATGTTTTCCTTCTTAAAGAGATGAGACACGTTGCAGAAGTCGACATTGTTCTACGCACAACAGATTTCTCTTTGATAGTGAGTCGTTTGAAAGAAATAAACATGGATCGTGAATTTGCATGGAGAGGGATGAAGTGTCCACTGTTTGAAGAATACATCTGTTACAAAGCCAAAATTGTATTAGAAAATACATATGATATTTGTATTAATGCAAATAACCAAACATTCCAGCTCTACATTACAACCAGATTTAACAGACATGAATGGTGTTATGTCATCATCATCATGTTTCTCATTGTTTCCTAGTTTATCTAATCTGTTGTCAGAGGCCTTTGAAACTGCACTAATCAAAATGTTTATATTTACATACATATTATTATTATTTATTTATATTTACTATGGATCAAATCACAAATACTGGTTTTATTTATATGCTTGAATGAATGGTCGTTGTCGTGTGCTTTTAAACCCATTCCATGTGCACACCCTGTGCTCTGCTTTGCAGACAAAGACACATTTCCATGCAGTGATTATGGTGAAAAGGAGTCCACCATTATTCCTGTCAGCCCAGCTGAGCATTTTTAGTTCATTGTTTTGCTTGATGGCCTCTAGCTTTACTATTTTTATTTCCTTTAAATTTCCAGCAGCAGTTTTCAGCAAAACCAAATGTACCTTACCTGCCAAGCAAACAGGCTAGTGAATACAAAATACTGAGTATTTAGCTGCTAAATAATCTGATATTTCAGTGGGATTCGGTCCCAATAAGGCAGAAAAATAGGTCTCACCATCAAGTCAATGCTAATGTTGCTACATAATGCTGAATGTATAAATTGGCGTCTGTTTACTACCGTTTAGATAATATGTCAGTGTTGTGTTTACAGCTTGTTCCACTGCCTGCGAGTTGCCAAGACAACCAATCAGTGCTGATTAAAATAAAAATAAACCCTCTTTGAAAGATCACGTCGAGTCACTGAAGTAAATAAAACCGCCACTAACCTGAAGGTGTTGTCAGGACTGACGTTTTTTTGTTGGACATCGCTATGTGTTAATGTTCCTCATTAGTTCACAAGAGGGACACTCAAGAGGCCCAAGTAATGAGACCTGATGAGGCACATAACTCTTATAACAGGAATATTCTTAAGAGTTGGGAGCTTTATCATGACACATTATCAGATTTCCCATAACATCAGTTTATTCTAGTTAAAACCTTAATATTGACCATCTTCACTCCGGACTGCTTAAGAGTCCCGGTTATTAATATGGTGCACATGTTCCCAAGCCAAGTCACAGTTACAAGCCTCATTTACAATAATACTACTTGCAGCTTGGTGACAAGCCTGGGTTTTTAATAGTTTTTCCTCCACTACACTCTTCAATACAAAGCGTGTGATGTTGTATTGATTATATTGATTTGGGGAAGCGTTGCAGTGCTACGATAAGTGCACATGCCTCACAGTAAAAATGAGATTTTGATCCATCGAAGCCTTTAGTTTCCTGGCCTGATTGCTGGGAAGATCTTGCTTCATTTCACCTCTCTACTGAGGCAGGCACTGTATAAATAGGCACTCTGGAAATAGACCTTCACTCTCAGCGGAGCCTCTCCGGAGAGGGCCCGGACCAATGGCCAGATTTCCAACACTGAGATATAGGCCATGAACATTACAGACATCTGGACTGTGTGATGTGTTGTGGAATCCCTCCACATTTTGAGAAGGAGTTGTCAGAAACAGTCGTGTAGAATCTTTTGAATCAGCACATCTGCTTGATTTAACATTAGAGTCTTACACAGGAAACTGTGATGCACTGAAGTTGTTCCTCCTGCAGGCAAAACATTTCTTCATTTATTACCCATTTACTCGTCCATGCCTCATTTACTGTGTGGCACTACATCCACACCAGTTATACACATCACTGTGTGTAGGTCTATTTGCTTGTTGTTCTCCACCCCTGTTCTCAATGATGTTGTCACAGTTTTGTTGTACATGAACGGACACGTTTTCCCCAAAGACCTCTACGTTCCTGACAAGATGCTAATAAGTGAGGATTTCACAGTTTCCTCCGCTTTCAGCACACAGTTCACAGTACACCGTACACAGTACACCGTACACAGTACACCGTACACAGTGCACCGTACACAGTGCACAGTGCACAGTGCACAGTACACCGTACACAGTACACAGTACACAGTACACAGTATCTGACGACTGTTCAATTTTTCATGGATTTCACAAACAGCTTCTCGGAATAACAATAAAATGTTCAGTCGAATAATGGGTCTAAAAAGAAACTAAAGTATAATCTTTGATTTAAAGAAGTACTTTAAGTTTCTTATTACCACTTTTTCACATTGCAATTAGTTCCTGATTTGTTTCAGTAAATAAATGTACGGTAGATCTACCAGGGCCTTTTTCTTTTATTACAACAGCTCCCTGCTGCTGCTATTCAATACGGTTAAGAGTGAACCAAAACAGTAAAGATGCAGGCTGTCAAACCAAAACAATTAACAGAAATATCTCTAAACACTCTTAGGAGCTGAGGGAAACTGCAAAGTTTTGTAATAATTCTGCTTTAAATTACTTTAGTCTTGCAATCCTCTGTCATAAAGCTCAGAGCAAACAGATTTTCCAGATTAGATCCAAGCTGGTCACAGATTTTCTCAAGATGTTTCCTTTACTGCCAGGTTGGAAATACACTATATATATATATATATATATATATATATATATATATATATATATATATATATATATACTTGATAAGTCGTGCTTTGCCCTGAGTGTAGGAATATTTTGAATGTTAAAATATATTTGCAGATGAGTGAAGATGACTAAATATGGTCAAGACCAAGTAGGTGAAGCTTTGCCAGGTTATGAACACATCTGCTCTGATTGATTATGTCATAGTTGACGCCAGTCTTTTTTGTCACTGTCAGATCTGTCAGCACTGAGACTGATCGTTGGGTTAGATTCATTCACACTGATCCAATAATACTGCCCACACCTTCCAACCTATTGATTCTGATACTGATACCTTTGGATATACCGTTTGACTTTTAATGGCACTTTTATTCTGCATTTGCCAAATGATGAAGGAGCTTTAAAAACAGCATGCATTCATTTGTATCTGTGAATAGAGCAGCAATGGTGTCATGCTGGCAGATAGGGAGTGAGGGAGAGATGGAGAAAAAAACAGGGAAATCTCAGAGGAGCAAAATGGCTGCCGAAAGGAATCTAACCCAAATCTCCTTCTTTTTTTCTCCCTTGAGTGGCACACCACTTCAAGGGAAACTGATTTGCGTGCAATTGTCTTCTGATGAGATCCTAATCTATTTTTACACCTCCGTGATGAGACGGTCTTTGTTATGAGTCCTCTTTTAAACGTTATGAGGCCTCATAACGAAGAGCAGCACCAGTCAATGTGGCTGTAGGGTGACGACCAGCAGCGCCTGATGCAGTTCAGAGACACCTCTGAACTGTCCAGACATTACAAACTGGAGGTTAAACACAATTTATCTGATTTTGATGAAAACGGTATAGATTTAAATGAGGTTACAGTTTGGAGGGGGACACTCCGATTGACAGGTTTCGTGGTTTGATTCCAATCGCCACATGTCAAACTGTCCTTGAGAAAGACGCTGAGCCTTAATTACTTCCACAATGCAGTACCGTTGCTTTTCATTGGCAACTGAACGTAACCCAGGACACAACAGCAATTGAGTCAGTTGTTGGTAAATTAAGTTAAATGTCTAAATGTCTGCTTTTTTACAGCGCTGCATTGTCAAAACCAATAACATTATCTTTTTAATCCCCCTGGATACAAAATTTAATTAGGGACAATTACAATTAAATATGTGTATTTGTGGGCCAAGGTGAAAGAGCTCATTATCCTTCATCATTAGTGGTTTAGTCCAAGAGGTGGATCCCATAATTATCAGCAGTCTCAGTGGCAATTAACGTTCCTGAGGTGCAACTCACATGCTCATGTTTGTAGTTAAAGTATTTTCTACTGTGATAAAGTCAACAGAATATATACATATACCTCAAGTATAGACCCAACAACAACACCAGATGCAAATCAGAAACTTGTACGTTTTTAAGCCGGTTACAGCTGATCTCTCTGTCTTTTGGCTGCAAGATTGTCACCTGAGAATCCAAATGCAGACAAGACCAGCCGTCTGTCTGCTAACGAGTTTTTAATTATATGAGGATTCATTCTGCTGGGATCAAAGCCAACATGGCAAGGATGCCCCCCCCCCCCCCCCCCCCCCACACACACACACACACACACACACTTGTGCCTATTTTCTCAAATGGAAATGTAAACAAGCAAGTATTAATTCTTTGTTTTTATGAACAGACTGACATACTATTGATAGATAGACTGAATTAAACTGAAGGTGTACTACTTCTATATCAGGTATCTTGAGCAGTATGTAAAAGAGTTAATCTGTGACTTTTCCTTGAGTAATATATCTCAGTAGTGATTTAACGTGTAGCCAGTTTTCTACATTTTAACTTCCCTACACATGTGCTGGAAAGTTTTGGTTTATAAAGTCGCATTAGTTTATTCATTTACCCATTAGGGGGCAGACAGAATTTGTCTTTTAAACCATGGACTGGATATAAAGATGAACGAAGCTTCTGAAAGGGAAAAGTGAAGCTAAAGCATCTTGATCGCCCCCTGTTGGCTGGCTACAGTATAGGTAATGTTCCCTGCCTCCTCCATGTTAGTTGATGGGATATGGACAAAACTAGAAAAATTAAAGGCCAAAAATGTTTTCTCAAAGATGGTTCCTGGCCTTTTAGTTAGTTCTTATCACATTGTTGATTTTAATTTGTTATTTGATGCTATAAAATGGCGTGAAACATCATGATTGACAGCTGAGACTGACTTATGATTGGTTGAGTGTGTGTATCAACGAGAACTCAATACTGCGGTTCAATTTCCCGATCGCTGCTGTAGAGACTCTGGCTCTGTGCTTTTCTGCTCCTATTCACATTTGTATGACAGGTCGGGCTGTTCCTGCTGCCCTCTCTCCTCTCGTCTCTCGGCTGCAAGCGCAATGCATGATGGTATATATTTGTCGGTTGGTGACCATCGGTTGTACATTACTTTTCACGATGCAATGTGAGAGACAATGAGTTCACTGTATTGGATGTAAAAAAAAATGTAACTTTAACAAAGCAAGTAAGACAACTTTATGTAAACAAGACTTGTCATTGGGTGAAGGCTAACACACCCCCTGCGCCAACCTTACTCATCCTGGATCTTCCGTCTGACGCAGGCACAGGGATGTTTTTGTACTTTAGTAGATGTTCCACTCTGTCTGTCATTTGTTGTTGGGAAGGTGGTGCACAGTTGGTACTTCATAGTTTTGTTTTGGGTTGTTTTTTGCTGAAAACAGCAGCTTGCGGAGCTGGAAATAAGGCTGATGAGAGTGGTGATACCAACCAGTAAATGAAACCAAAGTAATGAAACCAAAGTAATGAGCTAAAAGGGGAAAAGAAGTGACTCTGAGTTGCAGATTTAGGTGATGATTCTCTGTCCCTGTGAGATTAAAAAAGATAATGTTGATAAACACAAGGATGAAAAACAATGACCCACAATGGCCACCACTCAACATAGAGACCATAGGTAGATTTCACTAACAGAGTGCACTCAGTTACTTTTATGTTTCCCTGTTTGAATCCTGGTTCTCCCTATGTCTGTGTGGGTTTCCTCCAGGTACTCCAGCTTCCTTCCACACACCAAAGAAATGCAGATTGGACTTAAGTTAATTAGAGACGAATGCCCTGTCCCAATTCCTCTCCCTCTGCAATACCCCTATGTGCCCTTCGCTGGAAGTGTCCCCCTCCAAACGGGGTCACAAAAGGAAGGGCTAGAAAATCTTCCCATTGGGACACCACTCACTACGTCATCAGCAGCCAACCAACGTCATTACAGTGACAAACAATGTCAACTAACGTTATTATATGAACAACCATTATCAACCAACATTACAATAGGTAGAAGGGGTGTTTAAAGGGCTAGATGGACACTACCCCTAGATCACATACAGTAAGCTGCTTTCAGACATCCACTGAACTCCGTAGTTCCTTCATATTTTCTCGAGTCGAGGTGCAGGAGTGAACGCAAATGTTCAAGTGAGACGCAGTTTGTGTGGACTTTCCGTCTAGCCTCCTAGTATAATGTCTATAGAAATCCAGGAGAATCCGATGTGAGTGAGGGGGTTGATGACGCTTCTAACACGTGACAGACGCAAACATTTAAAAAACAAAGAGAAAACAAACATCTCCTGGTGAAAAAACGGTGTCACAAACGTGGAAGACACCGACGTAGATGTCAAGAGAGTTTCTGGTGATACAAGCTGACACTGGCGTCTGTGTGTTGTCAAGAAAATCATGTGATCTCCGCAAAGGAGTTACTACATCATTTCCTGTCTCTTTCTGCTGCACCCGGCTGCTCCACCTCTCGCCTGAATAATGGAAAGGATTTGATGCTGTTGTGAACGCGTCTGTGCAGAGAACCTCCCGCTGTGTTGTGTATGTGTGAAAGCCAAACTCTTGGTAAACTCTGTAGCCAATTCTGGATTTTACCCGTAGGTCATGTCGGAAAACGACTATAGAGAAATGGGACAACACTGCCCCTAGGGCCTGGTAGTGGCTCAGGGGTGAATCGGGACAGGACCTTATTGTCTGTAGGTGTGAATGTGAGTGAATGGTTGTTTGTCTGTATGTTGGCCCTGCGATGTGCTGGCGACCTCTCCAGGGTGTACCCGAAGTCTCACGCAATGGGATTGGCTCCAGCTCCCTCCGCGACCCACGAAGGTCGGATGGATGGATGGATGGATGGATGGATGGATGGATGGATGGATGGATGGATGGATGGATGGATGGATGGATGGATGGATGGACGGATGGATGGATATCTTTATTGTCTCTCATCTTGTATTCAGCAGACACTGATCTCAAGATGGACAGATCCTTATCTCCGGATGATGGAGCACTTATTTACTGGCCCTGGCTTTGAGTTATTTCTTTTTTTTTGGACAACAGCATCACCTGCTATAATTTTAGATCAATTTAAAAAATGAGCACCACCCGAACCTTCCTTCTGTTTCACTGCATTGCTGTCTAAATAGTGACAGTTACCACAGGGCTTAAAGAATATTAATGATACAGCACATTTGCCAAAGCTCTATGTGCCATTAAAACATGTTCTTCAGTTATTGCTGTGTAATGTTTGCTCAACTGAAGTCTTCTCTGCTCCCTCAGCTGCATCACCCACCAGTCACAAGCTCAACAAGCAACAAGGTGGATTTATTTCAGATGCTGTACAGGTCTGACTGTCGTTCTGGCAGGACTTCAACTTAATTACCCATCCAGGTTTTAGTGCATTGAACAAGTCTGTGTAAAAATGAATGTTGTCTTCTTTACAAACTCTCATTCAAGAAAATTCAAATGTTAATACTGTCACAAGACTTTTTTGCAAGAAAAAAACAAACAAATGGCTGGCTGTGCTGACAGACAGGCCTTTGGGAGATTTGAATAATGTCTCAATTATTCTGTGCTTTTTTTGTCGAGCTGAAGATTCACTCTTTCCCAGTAAATAATTATTCAGTGTAAACTGGTATTAGACATGCTTCTGAGTGTCCTATATTTAGAAACAAGTCTTTCCAAAGTCCCACCATAATTAATATAATGAAAAAGATTGTTAGAGGGAATGGGGAAGGATAACCACAACACTAAAATGAATCAATTAAACATTTTCATTCAATTTTGAGGCTTTCGTGTCCCTTCAATAAGAGCTACATATGAATCACACACATGATTATTATTTGACAAAAATGCATGAAAGGAGGAAAAGTTAAAAGACTAAGACTTCTCCTTGGACTTTGTTTGACATGTGTCAGAGCTGTAGTTCTGTGGTAATGGACCAAAGTTAGTGGCACCACAGTTCCCAGTTAAACAGGGAAGGCCCTGAGGCTGTTACATCATGCTGTCAGGGTTGTAATTTTGCTAATAATATCAAATGGAACAAATCTGCAAGTTTGCTGAAGAAGACATTAGAAAACAGCTGAAAGATCAAGAAAAGAAATGAGAAAAATAGGTCAGTCGGTCAGTCGATAGATGGAGAGAAACTTTATTTATCCCAAAGGAAATTTAGACATCAATAAATGATCTGTAATTTATAAGAAAATACTAAACTTAAGTGAGGAAAATAAAAAAGAACTTACCTAAGACCAAAACCAAACCTATTGTGCATAGGTTCTAATGTGGCCAGTAATATCTCCCTTCCTAACTTCTTTCTCTTTGTCATTTATCTGATATATCTTCCTCCATATTTTAAATGTTTTCCATTAAAGCCAGCGGCGATAATTACATCTAAATAAAAGCTGTCATTCTCATTATGCATAGAAGGCTGAATGTTCACCTCTTATATAATATCAGCTATCCACCATCGTTGGGCTACATGAGCGGAGGAGGTGAAGGTAATCTGTAACGCTCAAACAACTCGTGCAACGCTGTAAGAAAACAGCTGCATCTTGCAGGATCTTCATACTAAAGAAACCAGTGTTATCTCATCACGAGGCAGGGATTCTGTGTGCAGGGGAACTTTCTTGACAACTTACCCTTAAAAACAGCAGGCAGACACATTGTTTTATTTAAATGTAAGAAAAGGAACATTTTTTTAAATAAAAAATAATTCATGGAAAGTTGGAGATATAAAACAAGTCTTTGTGCTGCTTCTTGCTTCAGCGTCCCTATCGACTCCTGAGCATGAAGCTGTCCCTTGAAATCCTCACACAAACACCAATCCTCCTTCCTCACACAATGTGCCCTTCTCTTCTGTTTCGAGAGCCAACGCTCGCCCATGTCTTTGCTTTGCTTTCACCTGACAATCTGACACTGGGATTTCCTACAAGCAAGTGTAGTGTGTGGGCTGCTTAGTTGAGCTGAGATGTGCAGGGTCATGTGCGGATGGGTGGGCGGGAATGTACAGTATTAGATTCTAAGTATATTCACTTGTACACAGTGAAGGAAAAGAGGTGCAGGCACGTTATCAAGTCCTGTTCACACCGAACACCGACACAGATGCACTGATCTATCAACAGCATCCATCATCCTGAACTCTGGAGTTGTCAACTTGTCAAACCCCAACACAGTGAGGAAACACCAGCTCAGCCTGGGACGGACTGCATGTGATCTGTCTACGCCACCTAGTGGTGGTTGAATACGAATTGCCTACACAGTTAATTGTGCAAACTTGACTTTCCATCCTGTTTCTAGTTTCATTGCCAAATGTTAGTTGGCTGACCTTCAGGCCACATTAATTGAATTAGCCTTCTGTTGCTTTTGTTTGACATATTTTCAATTAGTTTTTGATCACCAAAAATATTAATGAATGTGTCAAACGGCAAAAATGTGAAAAGTAATTTAATGCATCGAAGACAGAATTGACAGCAGCGTCAGAGATTTTATAAGCAGCAGTTTCTGTTGTGTGAAATGCATGTGCGTTGTGTATTGTTCAGTTAAAAGCTTGGTTTTTACAAGGGGGCCATGAAGGCACCTGTTACCATGACAACAGTACACATAATAAAAGAGTAGTCGTGCTGATGCGTTCAAACATCTATATCAGAGGGTGAGTTCATTTCTTTATAAGCATCAGTTTAAACATGAGTGTAACAATGTTTTATATGTGAACATGCACAGTAACTAGAGCCAGTGATTCTTCATCATGATAAATACACACACTGGGTCTGTCTGGTGGCAGCTTGTATGTATGAAAAAATAAATATAAAAACATGTTTTTAAATGTGTATTAAAACAGGGCGTCAAGGCGTCTCTCCATAGGAGAAGTCAGGGTAGAATATTAAACAGAATTCTTACATTAACTGTTATTACTTCACAGAATGATTAAAGTAATCTGATTCATTTAAAGTCCTTTACATTAATGATCCGGTCCTGCATGTATTTCTCGCGTTGCCCTGATTAGTCCTGATCTTTGTAATCATAAATATGTGAAAACACTAAAATCTTTGGGAGTAAAGACATATTACTCCACATCCCACATGTGCCATATTTGGATTCACCCCCGACACTCCCAAAGGCTAAGCTGGTGGGGTCACAGTCTTTACCTACTTGATCACAAGACGTCTCATTCTTATCTCCAGGAAGGAACAAACACCTCCTACCTTTACAAGATGGATTAGAGATACCATGTATTTTCTGAAACTTGAAATCAGATACAAAATCAGATACACACTTAAAGGCTGCCTGCATAAAATTGGGCAAGGTCTTCTCGACTAATATGAGAGTTTACAACACTGCTATGTGTTCAACACAGATTTAGAAAAACAGTTTTAGAGTAAGGAAGTTACCCTATATCCTTCTTTAGTATAACAATCAACACATTTTGTTTT
Organism: Hippoglossus hippoglossus; assembly: GCF_009819705.1. Taxonomy (NCBI): domain Eukaryota; kingdom Metazoa; phylum Chordata; class Actinopteri; order Pleuronectiformes; family Pleuronectidae; genus Hippoglossus; species Hippoglossus hippoglossus. The sequence continues at coordinate 7,027,295 of NC_047160.1, read as the reverse complement.
TTTTGTTTGTTTTGTACTGCCTCATTTATCCTTATCATAAATGATCTATTCTTGTGAAGACAGACTTCAAGGGGATAACCAGGGATATTTTGTAGGGTGGGGGGGGGGGGGGAGGGATAGTGGGTTGGGCGGTACCTCTCATAGGTGCAATCATTTGCTTGATGCAGCTCCTCAATAGGCTATGTTTTGTTTTCAATATATGCTGAAGACAAATTCAGTGGGCAAAACAATAAAAGAAATTAAAGTATAATAATGATTATAATATGTGAAAATGCCTGAGCCTTTGAAAGTAATACAAACATATACAAGAAAAATGGTCAGTTCATCTGCAACAGATTGAAGTTGGTGACAATACGAATGGTTGCCTGTGGACATGTGTCTTAGGATAGGACTAGAAAGTGGAAGCTGAATTAAAAAGCAGGAGAATACAAAGCCGAGGAGCCTTCAGTCATTGGCCTGAGGGTGTTAACAGCCAGGTGATCCTGGTTCAAAACTTCAGTTTAGAGCTTGACTCATTTCTGCCTTATATGAAATGCATTATTTTTTGTCAACGAAGATGTACTTTGGTTTTCTTTCTGTAATCTGCAGCCAAATTAAAGAGTGAGCCGGTGCTGCAGCAGCTGCCAGAGGGAACCTCAGAGATGTCATCACCACAAGCCAGTAGGTTTCTGTTATAAACATTTGCTTCACATGCAAGAAACAATTCAACTGGTGCTGTTGATTGATTGATTGATCAGTGATTAATTTCTACCATCACTATCTCTACTTTTTAAACAGAGGGGCCAGAGGTTTCTCTATGTGATGTTGTTTCGGAAAGTGAAAGTGCTGCCAAACCACACAAACAAGGTACAGTGGACAAAGTGACAACTCTGGTAAACAGAGGGACAAAACTAAGGGAAACATGTTCTTGTTTGTTTCATTGTTTCCCTCCATTGTGTGTAGATATGAGGAGGAGGAGGGAGACACGACCAAGCCCATTCAAAGTGCCAGATGATAACAGCATTTTTCTACGGAGTGCAAATGAAAAGGAGGAACAAAAAGAGGTTGGAGCTAGTGTGAATACAGAAACGAGATGTTTTACATGCAGCACATGATACAAGTGTTCCCCAGTGTTTTTTGAAAAGTGTAAAAATCTGTCTCCGCTGTGTTTAAGTCATGCTGTTCTCCTCCATGCTCAGGAGATGCGTAAATTCCTGGCTCTGCCAATTGATAAGAAGACGACCCACGCTGCGCGAATGATGGCCAAGATTAAGAAAGAGCTGGTGGGAGAACTGGAGGAGGAGGAGGAGGAGGAGGAGGAAAGGGAGAAGATGAAGAATCTAAAACAAATAAAGGCTAAACCAACTTTCCCTAAGCAAACACCAGGCAGACATGAGCTGAAGATTGCCATGATGAAACGAGGTGAAAATCTGTTAAGCTTTGTAAAGATGCTACATATAGTTTTTAAAAAGTGGAATTCCACTGCCATTGCATAGATAACTTGCTAATTTAAATGTTAACTGTTCTTTTTGTCCTCTGTCCCTAGAAAACATATCGAAAGACAGTAAACATGACTTGATCTTCATGGAACGACAGAAAGCGGTGTTGGAGGTAAATCACTTTAGAAGTTGCCAAGATTTTATTAAAGGTGAAGCCATGAACTGCTATCATCAGGCTCTGTCTAATATGACAAGTGCTTTTTGTCAGCCAGCTAATCATTCTGAACCACACATCACGTCACATGTGAAGAAAAACTGACCCGTCTCTGACCATAGGCAAAGCAAGCAATTGCCCCAAGCTAAGAGGGGCCCCTAGGAACAATGACGTAAGTCCAGAGCAAAGAACGTTTTGTGAGAACCCCATTAAACTCTATCAGCAGCCAGGTCCCTTTTGCCCGGGGGCGCCATGGTCCCCTAAAACACTCCTGCTCCTCCTCCTGCCACTGCATCTCTGTTTGTGTTCCTCTTCAATTGTCTCCTTCGTCTTTCCTTATTCAGTTATCTCTGATGACGAAGAGGAATGAGATTTTGAAGATGGACAAGGCCACAGCGAAGGAGGAGAGGCAGCTGAAACAGCTTGAAAGGATCATTGAGAGAGACAACCTCAGCTTCGAAGAGTTCCTCAGGGAGAACGAGAAGAAGTCTGTGGAGGCCAGAACCTTGTGAGTATATCAACATATGGAATATCAGCAAAAGTGTGGTTCTTGAAATTCTTTTTGAATGAGACTGGTGTTCAAAACGATCACACTGCAGATGGTTGTGCTTGTCTCTGTTGTCAGTTTTGAACGAGAGGCCAAGTCCAAACAGGAGAAGAACACTGAGATCAAGAAACTGACTGCTGAAGTAGGGACCATAAAAAGGTCGCGCTCTGATGATGTTGTGTAATTAACATGTGCATGTCAGTTAATCATGTTTTATGTGCATACAAGTAAATACTGAATAGGTGCACCGAGGTGAACTTGGAAGGACACAGTGTCATCTCATGTGTATCTAAATAAACTCTCTCCCCTTCACAGTGAACTCGCCAAGTTTGAAGAAATCCTGGTGGACTACAAGAGGTACAAGGAGCTGCTGTTCAAACTGTCTCCTGCAGAGTGGCAGGAGGCCCAGAGAGCGAAGGCTGTGAAAACTAAAGTCCTGTCTGACGAAGACTCCCGGGACAAACAGGAGCTGAAGGAGTCTGCAGATAGGACCGGTGAGTACTTTACCTTGGTGCGAGTACAATTGTCTTGTATGTGCACGTAAAGCACTTTAAATTGCAGATGTGTGTAAAATATAAGAATAAATCTATATATAAGAAGTCAATTGGTTTTTTTTATTTCTTATTATCTAACTGCCCATTATTATTATTGCTTTGTTACAGTGAGTATGGATGGTGCTAATAGTGTGATATGAATAATAATGTGTGCACAGGTTTGGAGGGCAACGTGTCAAGTTCAGGTAGAGAGCCGCCTTCCGTCAGAGAGACGAGGTTGTCATCAGCCCACAGCGACTCACTGTGAGGAAACAACTACACACTTAACTCAGCACTGTCTCTCTGCACCTCCAGTATTTGTCTTATAGATAATGATGGATAATCTCATAAGGCAAAAGAAACATGAACATATTCTTTACCTGTAAACATAAGTTAAAAGCCTTTGTGCTTGTATGTGGCATATCACCTGATATACTCACTGTTGTATAGCACACACCATGATTGTACAGTTTGGGGAACATGTATTTAGAATCCTGTTCAGATGCTGCTGCAAAAGCTTTTCCGGACCTCAACCCTTTTCTTTCTCATCACAGGATCGCAAATTCTGATCAGGATGGTGACAGCTCAGAGTTTGAGGTCAGATTTCTTTAAAAACTGTCCTTTGTTCTTGAGTTTATCTCACTGGGGCTCACAGTTAGCCTGTCTTTGCCTCCTTGTTATGTCTCCTCTCTGCAGGATGAGCCAGAGCTGTACTTCTCTGATCCCCAACAGCTCTTAGATCTGGTGACCGAGCTGACGGAGCAGAACTTGTCCCTGATCCAGAACTCGACAAGGGTGGAGGAGATGGTGGAGGTGCTCCGACAGTCCATGGACACAGCAAGGGAGAAGATGTAAGCATCACTTCTCTGTGAATGAATGATTTTTTGTTTTGTTTTACCTGTTGTCTTCCTGTAAAATCTACACTCTGACATTACTGTATGGACACAGGAACTAGTTGTATATAGTTATATGCATTTTTTTGTTTTAGATGTCAGTATGGGTGTGTGTTTCAGCCAAACTATTAAATCAGAAAGTGGAAAATAAAAATAAAAGCTATATAACTAATAAAAGTCCATATCATCACACTCCTCTTTGCTTGAAATTCCGTATCTACTTTTAAACCTGTGCAGTTTGACAGTAAAATATAATTTTAATAATTTCCTCGACTGGGTCCCAACCTTTCCTTTCTGTAGTGAAAAGGATGAAGAGCAGCTAACGCTACAGATAAGTGACATCAACCAGAGAATCCACAAAGAGAAGGCGAGAGGCAACAGGCTCAAACAGAAGGTTCAGCTTCATGTCTCGTTGAACACCGAGGACCAAGTAAGCAAGAACAAAACATGTTTGACATTTGTTTTCCAATCACTTTTCGAACCTAAAAGCTGCATGTGGCAGCATTATCTCTGTGGTGAAGTCGTCACATTTTAGTTGGCACCAACAGACCGGACACAGCATGTTATTTTCGACTGTCTGAGTGTGTTTCTCTGACAGGATGTGATGCTGGATGCTCTTGGCGAGAAGGTGGCGGAGGTGCATCGCAGCTGTGTGGACGACAGGATGACCAACCTCAGCACCTTGGAGAAGCTGGCCACTATTGAGAACCATCTGTCTGTACTGCTGCAGAGCCTCGAGAGCATCCCTGAAGAAAGCTTGGATATGATGAAGAAGATAAAGGACAGCGAGAGGAGGACCAGGTACTTTCTATTAACTGGAAAAGAAGATTAATAAAAAGTATAGCAGCAGCATGTTATTTACTAATCCCTTCTCCTCGTGCATCATGGTGCAGGGAGCGTGAAGAAAAACTGATAGAGCAGAGAGAGAAGCAGAAAGAAAGGATGAGGAGGTATATGGAGCGATCCCTGGCTGACTCTAAGAAAATAGTAAGTCATTTGCTTAAAACGCCTTCATGCAGCCTGTTATACTACTCTCTAAATGTTGTTTTACCATGAGTAAACATCCAAATTTTATATAATTGAAAAAAAAATCATCAGTGATTCATAATTCCTAACCCATTTTCTTTCAGAGTGGGAGAAAGCTCATGCCTAGATGTGTGCCTGTTACCCAGAAAGTCAAAGTCAGCAACGTGGACAACATCCCCGCTGAGGATGAGCTCCATGCCTACCTCTTCACTGCGGAGGACTGAGGAGTCAAATGTTTGGCGCACCATGACAAAGACAGAGAATGACTACATCGACAGAATCAGCATTATAGATTAGGCTAATATGGTAGAACTATGTAAGGTACAGAAAATAAAACCTTCTGATTGCTTGGTTGTAGTGGTGAAATCTCGAGTTATTTACTCAAGTTCTATACTTAGGTAGAATTTTAAGGTACTTGAGTATTCATTTTGTTATGCTCCTTTTATAATTCTACTGCAGTACAAAGCAAGCAATTATACATTTTACTCAACTATTGAGAGCTGTAATTACCTTTCAGATATAAATTGGACAATAAAATGATCTATGTGGAGCGACACCAGCCTCATTGGCACATCATTGGTTTTTGAACTGCCCAAATATTTGTTTACTGCTGGTAAAGTACAAAATGTATAACCTATGTCGGAGGTCTTAGAGAAACCAGTATTTCATGTGAAATCTCCTGATATTGAGCTGTTTAACAACCAATATAATTTGGTTCTTTTGTAACAACAAACATTGTTTGTAAATTGATTGATCATATTAAACTGGAAGCAGAAGAACCAGACCCACTTAAACCTGTTCCTCCAGTTAGACCAAACTAAATTTGCAGAAAGAGTTGATAGAACAGGTTTGATTTAGCAACATCTTTTATTTCAATGAGCTAACCTCTGTTCTTATTAATAAATCAATCGATCCTGTGACATCCTCGATTTCTTTTTGTTTTGTTTTATTGACTGTCAGATTTGACCAGTGGTTTTGTCTGTGGCCTGCTTTAATAAACCAGTGTCTCGTAACATCTCTCATGGTTTAATTTCAATAAATCATCCAATATTTCCCCCAAAAAACTGATAACAGAATTGTGTATCTACAGTAGATCTATGTCAATTTAAATGTTATTGATATAGCACATTTAAAACAACTTGGCTGACCAAAGTGCTTCACAAAGTAAAAGGTACAACAAGAACACAGCAAGACGCAATACATCAAAATACCAATAGTAAAAATAAAACAAGATAAAAGAAAATAGAATAGATTTAAATCAACCAGGTACAACAGTAAAATGCTGATTAACTGTTTTAATACTGTAATTTATTACAATATATCACTTACAATAGCCAAATTTTGTACTTTTATGTTTAAAACTTTAAGTAAAATTTTGATTATAAGACTTTTATCCAGTCATCCATCCATCGATCCCAGTTGACATTGAGTCGGAGGTGGACACTCTGGAAAAGTCTAATATTTTCTTTCTTCTTTTTTTGATGTACTGGCATTTTTACTTTTATCAAGGATCTACCTGGTTCTATAACTGTTATAACTTAATATTAGAAAGTTAAATGGCTGGTTAGTGTTTTTTTTACCGTTTGCTCCGTCTCGACAGTGTCTCACCTTGTTACAAACCTCACTAACACTGACACTACAGTAACACGACGGTAGGGGGCGGTGTTGCTTATTGCTGTCTGGCACGTCATCAGTCGGAGGGAAGGAGGATGCGGAAGTGTCTGAAGAGGAGGAGGACAGGAGCTGCTGGACATGTATTTATCAGCCGTGATGCTCCAGCAGCTGTCCAGCAGCTAGGTACCGGGCTCATCCGACAATGCGATGGGTAACTGCTGGGCTTACTGTGCGGGTCTCTTCAGGAGAGAGGCCAACAGGATCCAGAGAGGAGGCGGGTAGGTGGAACATCCCGGCTGTTGCTGCCCCAGCTAACTTCACTAGCATCCCCTGAACCCTGCTAACGTTAGCTAACAGTGGGTTAGCTCACAGCTGGTAGCACAGTGTGTGTGTGTGTCAGTGTGTTCACACTTGTAGGAAGCGATGGGTGGCGATGGGTTGTTACTGAGAGACGGAGAGCGGCCAGGCAGACAGACACAGGCCGGGCTGGGTGAGGTCTCTGCGGGGTTGTGTCAGCAGGACTCCAGACCCCACCCCTGTTGTCACCAGTGTGCACATGGACTTGGTCAGGTCTAATTAATGGAGAGCAGCAGCACTAAGGACACAGAGACCGAGCTGTTGATGGAGTCTATGAGAGCAACTGTGGACTAATACCTGGAACCTGTCTTCCTGTCAGTCCTAATACTTACACTCACCTGATTGTTTGTAGCGTTACTTACAGGCAGACGTAAGATGTCACCCAGTGTGTCATCAATAATTGATGTTTTTATCCTGTGCTTTGTCAGGATTAGAGCAGACTTGCTGTCCTTGTACAATTACATCCATGTATTTCTATAATGATAATAATGATATCATAATAATAAACTTTATTTCTTTAGTGCCTGTCAAACCTAGAGTTATAAGGTGCTTAACAAAATACAATATAAGTTAGCAAAGCATAGACAAGCCTGATCACACCCAACAGTGCAATAAACAGATAAAAGAACAACAATAAAACAATCAAATAAAAACTAAGAAATCCAGTCTTCGTTGGACTTTTAACAACATTTGATTCTGTGATTTCAGGCGTCAGTGAGTGAAATATAAAGTGCTGAAATATAAAGTGGATCCAGTACTTGACAGATCGAGCAGTTGTGGGGTTATTGGTATGAGCCTGGTGGTTTGGAAACCTCGGAACCTTCGCTTGCTTCCATTAGGCCATACTTCAACAAAGTAAAATGACAGGAGTCTTGACTGGAGTAATAAAGTGTAGGTTTTGCTCCATATCCAGTGAAGTCAAACATATTATTGTTGGTAATTTGAACATGAGGGTTAGTATGTCAGTTATGTCACCTATATAACAATTTCCTTTAAGATGTCACAGGTAAAACACCAGCTGGGATGTCACCTGATTTGTGTGTGGTTAAAGTGCAACATGCTTTAAGGTTTCAGCCAAACCAAAGCAACAGACATGTTTCATTTCAGAGAAATCACAGACCTAATCAATAATTAATTTAGATGAGCCTGATGTGAGGTCCTGGTATTGTGCACAGTGACATCACTTATTGAGCCGCACATCATCCATCCAGTGTTGATTAATGTTTTTAAATCACAAACCATGTTTGTCATGAATGGTCCACAAGTCTATAGATAACAGTGCATCACTGTATTCAGTAAATCACTGGATTTGGGTTTGATGATGTCAGCGTATGATTCCTTGTATTAAAATAGACTAGTTCACATCACATCTGGTAGTTCAGTAGCCCAGCAAAATATTTTGATGTCTAAAGCTGCTGTCAGACATGTACTGAACTCCAGATAGTCTGACATTCTCCGGAGGGGCCTCTGGAGTTTCTCGGGCCAGCACACTAAGAAAAACTTGGGATGGTGTCCGAATGAGCCCTTACGAGAATTCTCCTCCACACCTTCAACATTGTTTCCTTTTAAACCTACTTGTCTCACACTGGATGTTTCCTTCAACTGCAGCTGCTCAATTAACTTCCTCTCCCAGATTCCCTGTTCTTGTCATGAGTTTATCTCAATGTCAGAAATCTAAAATGTAGTCATCATGCAACTACTGCGTTAAAAATACCAGCAATTGAGTTTATGTGTTTCCTGTCATCTGACTTTATAGCTCGGTATCTGCCTGATATTAGAAGTGTTTTAACAGCTTTCAGTTTCCTGTCAGTGTTCTTATGTTCTCTTAATCAATCTTACAGATCCAAATATTTCCGAAGCAGCACCACAGGGGAACATTATACAATAGAGGTACGTCTTATATGTTTACTGCTGCTGTTTACTTTTACTTACACTCAGTGTGATGTTATGTCTCATTGTGACTTTTTATTTTGCAGTTTGAAAATCTGGTAGAAAGTGATGAGGTAAGTCTGATCATCTTTCTGATTATACTTATATTTGGGAGCTTTTGGTGCCTAAATAAGTTCACGGAAAATATTGTTAGTGACTTTTCTCTCAACTATATTATTCAATCAGCTAGGGACCAAATTATATTGTATAAGACTGAGTAAGTGTTTTTGTGTAGTCTAATTAAACGCTGCATTAAGCCGGTACTCCCAGGACACTTTTTACTTTAAGACACCCATCAGACTTCCTCCAGTGATGTAAACCAATGTGCACCCAACACACACCCATCACTGTTATAATGGCAGTCTTCTGTTATTCCTTTCAAGGAGTAACTCGATTACTGTCTGCACAGTCCCAGACTAGTGGCACTTGAGTCAAACAGAGCAGCAGTGAAGCTGAGTTTTACACTGGGAGTCAGTGCTAAAAGGTCCCATGTTTTTTTTGCATTGCAGGGGGAGGGAGACAGTCCACAGCCCTGCCCGAGGTAAGACGTCTCGTGACCAAAGAAAATCACCATGAGTATTCTCTGACAAAAAAACGTATATATTAGATCTATTTATTTGTTCTTTTATCAGGCCGATCAGTGAAGATGAGATCAAGCACCTCAAAGAACATCGCTATGCTGCCATCACAGACAGGCAGCTTCAGATAGACCAGAAGATCCAAGCAGAGGTAAGACAGTTCATGAAAGCATCTTTAGACAGATCTGTCTTTGTTAGATTAACAGCCCCCATTGTTTCACTTTATGTTTTTAGACCAATTTTTGCTTACTTTTAATTTGCTGCATTGCTTTTTCTGTTTTGTAATTTTTCTGTTCTGTCTTGTTTGTTTTCATTTTTTTTATTTCTGCTCAGTTAGAGGCACAAGAGGAGAAGTTAAGGCTAGAAGAGGAGGCTAGAAATGCCGCCCAGCGTGAGGCCGCCAAGTTGGCACGTGAGCGAAAAATGAAGGAGGTGAGGCGGCACTGAGCGCTCCCTTCTGCCAGTTTGACTAACTGCTTGGCTTTACAACTTCTCCTCTAACCTGATGACCGGCATTTCAAGCCATACGCCCTCTGTGTCTTAGAGGACGCAATGATATTGTCTTTTGTTCAGTCAATGGTTTGTGCTCATTAACCTGTCTCTGTCAGATCAAGAGGTTCATCCTAGGTGCACTGGAACAAATAGTCAGTTCAAGTCACTTCAAAGTAGCGAGGCTTAATATGTCACTTTTATTTAACAATACAGGCAGTGAAATGAGAAAAAGAGTAAATGCCATTATTATTATTATTATTATTATTATTATTATTATTATTATTTGTCTGTTTTTCTGTCCACACAATCATATCAGGCATCAGGAGTAGAAAAAAATAGACATTGGAATATATGAGAGTATCATAATTCTTCCTTTTCATCTTCCTCCTCTTCCTGAAAATGGCTTCCTCTTAATAGTATTGTTGTTGTATGATATCATGATATAATGAAAATGAAAACTGTTGTTCAAAAGATACTGCTATGCATATTTCTCAATTGCTTTTCTTGCCACATTCCACTTTCTTTGTTGTTGCTTTGTTAAATATATTTACTCATGTGTTTTCCTGGTAGCACCATAACTGTAAAATTTAATTTCTTGGATTAATATAGTGTGCGTCTGTATTTGAATCATGAGAAGATATGACTTCTTTTCTGATGTTTTTATTGGCAGCTGTCTGCCCAGAGGACACGAGGGAAAGCAGGAGGCCCTGGCAGTGAAACTCAAAGAAAGTGAGTCATTTAAGTTCATAAGACAACAGAAGAGTTGTTGAGCTGAGGACGAGCTGCAGTCATGAACTTCTGCTTTGGTTTTAGTTGACATATTAAGAATATATTCACCTTAGCTGGTGCCAGATATAAAGATTTTTTTAAGAACATTTTATTTCCAGCATCTGCTAAATCACAACTTGCATCTCTCAGCCCTTCAGATGTGTGATGTTGCAATTTGGCGAAAACAATAGTTTATTTATTATGCTCTCAACAGAAACATTGATTTAATGATGTGAGAGCTTGGTGTGTTGCTGCAGTCACAGTGTGTAGGCTGCAGATATTACATCACTACAAGGTATCCAGTCTCAGAGTTCAGTGCTTAACTCCTTCTCATACTTTTTAGTGGTAATGAAAGCAGGCTGCATAGCACAGCTGAGCACAGTATCAGCTTCCATCTCAGGTTTAAGTTAAAGTCTCCACAGGAAGGTTTATTCAGGCCCACTGAGTTAAAGGACTGATGCTTTTTGCGCGTTAATTTCTGTCTGTCCAAAAATTGCATTGAGTGATTAGACTTAAATCTGTGTTATTCTCATGTGTCTTCATTACTGCCTGTTTCAGACAAAACTGTGGGGAGGAATTCGATGTCTACCTCCAGAATATAAAAGCCCAGTCTGAGGCTTTCAGGACTAACAGTGAGTGAATCTCCTTGCTTCAATTGTATTAACTCAAATAATATACAAAACATTTGTGCTGATATTATATTTTATTGTTTGTCATTTAAGACCATCCTGCATTTTACATGGTTACATGGTCTCTGTTATAATGACTACTTCTTTTTCCAGGACTTCCCTCTGACACCAATGTGGTGACTCCCAACACAGAGTACAGCTGGGATTTCACCACCAAGACCCGCTCCACTAACGATGATGGGACCTCACTGGATCTAGAGTGGGAGGATGAGGAAGGTGAGACCCAAGTTTTGCTCATATTGAAAAGTTTTCTTTGGTTAAGCTCTTAATTGTACTGTTGAGTGTTGCCTTTAAAGCCTCAGCTTGAAAGTTTAAAGAAAAAAAACATTTTAATTGGTGAAATGGTTGATCCATCAATCATTTATGTGATATTCTGTTAAGGGCTTCAATCGCACTGAGAGCCCAGATCAGCCCATTTGTTAACATAAAGTACAATGTGTATGTATTAATAAAAGATGCCACGGCATGGAGACAGTAGACCCTCAAAATATCCAATCTTCTAACATCAAATCCTCATTAACCTTGTTGGTCCTCTCTCCTCTCAACATTTAATAAGACTCCATTTCTCTGTGATGTGACTGCTGCTCCACAGAGTCGACACTTCATTTTATAACTGCAGTGTCAGACTAACAGCCAGGCTGATTTCTCAGAGAATAATTCATGGCTATTGATGAAAAACAATCACACGTGTAGGAGACTGATATTTATTAGTATGCAAAAATAGGGGTAGATCCAAATACAAATCCAGATGTAGTGAATTTAAATGTGGTTTCATAAGGGGACTGTTTGGCCTTGGCTGAGGTATGAACTTTACTCAGTGTCATTCATGTTATTTGTATTATTATGGGTTGTTCTAGGGCGGGGCACTGTGGGACTGCAAGGGTTTATTGATATTTATTCCCCAATACAAAACCTCCTGTTTTACCTGTGTCAGACTATTCAAATCAGTCAATCCTATGTGATACACATCACTGGGATATGTCCTCTTAGGTTGGTTCCATGAAATAAATCAGGTACAGTATGTAAAGTTTAGAATTTAGATAGTGTCATGTAGGAACAGGTCACATGGGTTGTGGCCCCTCTGAGTCAGTTGACCGCCTGCAGCACTGTTGTCTTCAGTAACTTCTGCTGAGAGAACGAACGCCTGTGTCCTCATGTTGTAGGAATCAATCGGGCACTTCCAGCCTGGGAGAGGTCTCGGACGGAGGAGGACATCCTGCGTGCAGCCCTGAGGCCCGGCGCCAAGCAGATGACCAGCGGCCCGACTTCGACCTCTGAGGACTCCAACGCACTGGAGTGGGAGAATGATTTTGTGAGTACTCACCCAGAGGACAGTGCAAACACTGAATTTGAAGGGTTTGTCAATCCCGTCCTAGACACTCCCTCTGAGGATGCCTCGGACAACCAGGACAGATAGTGTCCGTCACCAAAGGAGAAGACGTTTGCCCTCTTCGTGTCAAAGCCCACCAGCTTTTTCGCCTCATGAAATGGAAATGTACTCCCTCGCTCTTCATATTCTGTAACATGAGACTGATGCTGCGTTAATATGTTGCAGATCTCTCCACTTCTGAACAGTATAGTGACATTTTTATCAACTACTCATTTTTCAGTGCCTTCATTTGCTAAATTAGCCGACCATTTTATGCATTGTGACTGATGGATAACATCCAATATCGTCTGACACGTTTTTCAGTGAGTGCTGATTTTCAAGCCACAGTGGCTGCTGCAGAAGCTGTGTACTATTCTCACTGATAGAAATGGAGACATGCCAATGGTTGTGGGGTGGGTGGCCCTGCAGAATCATTTATTAGGGTACTTTTAACATCTCACAGGGCGAATTTGTTCTCTGCATTTAACCCTTTCAAACTACTTAGCAGTGGCGCCTGGAGAGCAATTGCAGTTCAGAGGTCAGCACCTTGCTCAGTGGTAAAGTCAAGAGTATTCCCGCATGTATTTAGAAGTGAGAGGAAACCTGAGTAAGCACAGAAGAAACATCCAAACTACAGACACAAAAAAATCCTCTCTCTTACTTTCCTCTTCCTTCTATTGGTTCTTTGTGGTCCCCCAGGTATATTAAGTTATTGCATGATGGCAAGAAAAGCAACTGGATTGAAGTTACTGATCAAAAAACATGAAGCATTAGACTTAAATCATTTAATGACTCATACAGCCACAGTTTCCACATTTGAGCCTGAACCCATGTTTGTCTCTTCTTCAGTTGCTTGTTTAATGTTCCTTTGAATCATGGGTCGGTTGCTCCGTGTCCTTGAACAAACCGTGCATTTTGGGAAATGATGTCAGTGCATGCACTCTGACAATAAGGCTGTGTTCATAGCACTGACATCATCCACAGTGAGTTTTTATACGGTTAGTCCCGATCTGCTACAGAATCATTTTTGCCAAATAGACTCCATCTAATGAAAAACAGTGTAACTCTATAACTGTAACTGATGTATTTTCTGGGGTTTTAACAGATCAACCAAACGGGTACCTAAAGAGAAATTTATGTAACCAGGCACAAAAGCAACTTCTGTATTTGATTTTAAGTGTCAGCCTCTCAACAGCCTCATGTCCAGGAAAATAAATGTAAAGACAGGCAAGCATGAAAACACAGAGACCGTCCTTTAACAATAATATGATCAGTAGTATTATGTTTCTAAATATAGACATTTAAATAAGTGAACATTTGACTACAATAGAGCTTTTATAAAATGGCATATTTAAGAACATGCAATGACTTCTTGCTCATGGGCTCTTTGTAGAACATCTGGGTTTGTAACTGGTCTTTTTCAAATCTGTATTTTCCTGTCATGTCCTTCATCTCATCAGTTTTTAATTGTGAAAACCAAATCCCCATAACAGCACATGGAAATAAAAACATCATTGAGAAGCTACAATTACTAATATTTTTATAGCACAAATTTCCCCTGATATTCTAAATGTATTACGTATGTTTCATTTGTCACATACAGAAAGCAAAAATATTCAGCCATTATTTGCTCTGACTTATAATAATTATAATAGATTTATTGGTAGAGCACTTTTCAATTCAAGTAACATAGAGCTTTACAACAAACAATATGAAATCCACAAAGTAAAAAAATAAAGATACAGATAACAAAAGTCATAGACCTCATGCGATAAAAGCGTTTTCTATAAAGATGTGTCTTAAGAAGTGAGATAAAACAGGTAACCGATTCTGTTAGTCTAATCTCTTCTGGCAGATTGTTCCAAAGTGTCGGGGCCCTCATGGCAAAGACTCTATCTGCTGTGGTTCTCAGCACGGATTTTGGAATGGCTAGCAACGCTAAGGGGATAATAATGATGATAAGAATACACAACATAGATGCAGGATACTGTAACAGGAGACAATCTTGACAAAAATCACTCTGTTTACAATTTTCAAAAACGACACTGCTCATTTCTGATTGGTTCGTATGAGGCATTTTCTCCTGAGACATAATCTCAGATATCAATAATATCTGATCTGATACGGAATCCAAACCCGTTCCTCTAAACTAACAACAACATTCCTAAATCATAATAATGGAAGCAATATATTGTGTATATTGAGATCTAAGATTGAGTGCAAGGACCGACGTTATCAAACATGTGAACGACTGTGGACCTGAACTGTGTCGTGTTCTGGACTTAAAGTGATCCAGTGCTGCTCTGACAACTGATCTGCTGTATACATTACTGTGCATTACATTTTTATAACCTGACATTTTGATTCATCACATTAGTTGTTTGAGCACAAGACGATGGTGTTTCACATTGATTATTGAATCCGTTTGAATCAGTAGTTGACAGATTGCACTGTAATGTATTAAGGTTTGATTTGGTTTTAATAGACATTCACTGAAATGATGTGTGAAGAGGAAACTGCACTTCTGTAGACAAGAGACACAGGTTAATTTTACTTCCTAATAAATGAGTGTCATTTAACAATAGTATTGTTTTTTAACACATTACAATTTTCTGTTTTCCTGTGATTATGTGATCAGATTCATCACTGTAATTTTCTGTAAATCAAAACTGTACATTCCTTTCACACTGAGCCTAAGAAAAATAAAATATTTCAAAAAATGTCATGGCCATCACATGAATTCACTGTAATGATCTGGTGCATATGAGCTGCCAAGCACAGCTTGGAGTTGGTACATCACTGAACAGAGGCAACATCAGTTTAACTGGCCTTCTTAGATGTTGATAAGTGCATAGTTATGTGGATTTAGTCACTTTAAAAAATATATGTCACTCAGTCATAATGTTTGATTTTCTCTAATAAATATATAGAAAGTACAAGACTCGTACGGCAAACTAAATCAGGAAATATGAGAACTGACGGTACCTAAGTCAATTCCAAGTCAGAATTGCATCTAAGTGTAAACTAAAAATGTACACTACAAATAAAAAGTGAATTCAGTAAATCTAAGCTACTAAGAGCTTGAAAGTCTACAATATACACAATTTCCAATTATAAAAATGATCTTTATAGTCACTAACCACCGGTACAATATATTTGCTTCATGTATAATAAGCCACCTGTATTTTTGCTCATGCACACACTTGTATTTTTGACTTACTGAGGAAACCCATTGGCATAATGCATTTTAAAGCCCTTAACCCTCAAACAGCCCATTGAAACAGTGAGGACCATCCAAAATGTTCTCACTCTGTAAGGTCTATACTCATAATGGTCCTCACGAAGATATAGGTACAGGTACGCATGTGTGTGTTCCTTTGGTTGTGATCTGTGATAACTCTCCACCCCTGTGGTTCAGAGGCCTGAGTTCCTTTAGAGGAGTTCATACTACTATATATACAAACAGACACTGACTGTAATACTGGTAACCTGCACCAAATCCGAAGTACAGTGAATAGCACAGTCTCCAAAACTCAAATCGACATGATTTTAAAATAATGTCACATTAAGTGCAGCACAGATATGTGAAATGTGAATACCTCGCTGATGATGGCTTAACATTAAATATCACAAAGTAGAACACACACAAACCCACCAAAGTGTTTATTACCTCATGAAGGGGACTCAGTATAAATACTGATGGACTTCCTGATTAGTAAAATTAAAAACAGGAATGTGGTTTTGTCTATTATTGTACATTTGAATGTGTATTTAATCACATTCCACTGGGACATTTGGCAGCTCTAACACAAACTGTTGCTATAAACTGGTTTTGTTACATGAGGACAAAATATGTTTCCATATAACAACAATTACTCATTTAGCACTGGATGATCTCAGCAGAAGGGAGCTAGTCATAAAACAGAGTCGTGCACATGAGGGTGGATTTTGAGGGGTTTGTCTTTTCTTTCCAAGGTTGTAGCTGTACAGTTTTACTTTTTACCTTACGTCTGTAAATAAAAGTTGTCTTTGCATGTTTCCATTGATATGTTTCTTTGGTAGAGATTGTGGGAACAGTAGATTCCTTATGCAAACATTGCATAAGGAAACATGAAGACATACAGTAGGAGAGCAGTTTCCTGAAATGATCCACACCCGCTATACGTCACTGTTCATTGTGAATATTTAATTAGAGCAATGTCAACTCAACTCTGCACTGCGGCAACATCGTGGCATTGGAGTTGACACAACCTCTTGTGTTTCGTTATAAAAATAGCATCTAATCAATTCCCCTGCCGGTTATTTTTAAATAAATCGTTACAGTCAACATTGAAAGGTTTTCCCTAATGGAGGAAGAAATTGAAACAAAGAGAAAAGGAAGCAGACCCTTTTTAAACAAGAAGCAGAAATGTAAACTTGTTTTTCTCCTCATGGTGAAGAGCAAATCCTGACCTGGTGTGAATATAACTGTTGATTGGCACCCACTTCTCCTCGCCAGTGAAGGACTCCTCCCTTGTTACACTCCTCTTTATCATCATACCCTTTTAGTAATACTTAATACTGTGGATTTTACACAGTCTGATCACAGTAGTTTTCATCTGATTCAAGCTTCACTCGACAATGCTCCTGCAGGTCTGAGAAATATGAACAGTTGTGAGAAGAAAAATCACAAGGGGGTTTTCAGTGTTGCATTAAACATCAGTATGTAAACATGGGTTTTTGGACATTTGGATTTCACAGACTACATTATATGACCTGGGAAGAAGGGGAGATCATTTCATCTACCTTTAAGCAACAGATTATGAACAGAAAACGTTACCTCCGCCAAAAGGATTATGTTTTCCTTTGCCTTTGTTTGTCTATTACTTAACAGGATTATACCAAAACTACTCAGCGGATTTCCATGAAACTTAGTGGAAGGATGGGGTATGGATCAGGAAAGAACCTCTTAGATTTTGATTTGGACCCTGATCACGGGGTGGATCCAGGGATTTGTATCACTTTCTTTGGCATTGTGAGAAATTGCATTTTTCAAATTTGGTGCAAATTGACAGAAACTAAGGGGACTGTTGGGCCATGGTGGAAGTATGAATGCCTTCTGGTTCTTTTCATATTTAATTTTTGTTTCCCTTCTATCTTAAGTTAAATCGAAAAAGTGACCTTAATGGCCCAGAGGGTGTCCACTTGATTACCCCAATGTCCCCAAACCCTGTTTTGTCTGATGTCCAGGATAGACACTTAGTTTAATGGATAGTACAGTATCCTGAACAGTCAGATCAGCTCTATTACTGGATGAGTCAGAATACACCCTGTAATGTAGCAGGTTTAATACTCTCTTCTCTTTATGTCTGCCTTTAACTGTTTTTGCTTAAAGCTACAGTGCGTAAAATGTAGTGACATCCAGGGGCCAAGTTGCATGTTGCAGCTGAATCCCCCTCACCTCACCCTCTTCTTCCAAACATGAAAGAGAACCTGTGGTAGCCTTCAGTTGTCATAAAAACTCAAATGTGTTTAGTTTGTCCAGTCTGGGCTACTGTAAAAAGCATGGCAGCCTCCTTAGATCGGACCCCCTCCTGATGTAGATATAAATTATTTAAATATAACGGGCCCATTCTAGAGTAAAGAAAACAACTATTCGTACAATTTAGATGAAACACTCGTGAAAACATTTCTGCCAATAGATCATTTCACCTAAATCTTACTGAACCTTTAATGGTGCAGATCCAAATAAAAAATCTGGATCTAGTTCATGTAAATGTGGTTTTATAAAGGGACTGATGGGCCTCGGTTGAGGTGTCTGTGCTCTGCTGAGTGCCGTCCTGGTTGCAAATTGAAAACCCACAGAGGCAGGAATGCTCTGAATCGCTGAACGTGCTGTTTTTTTTTTTTCTCAATCACAACAGATCCGAGTGTGCATGACGCGGGAGAAGCAAACAGGAAGCAGGAGATTGTAGTTTTCTGAGCGGTGGCAGTCAATGAGGATGTGGTGATTACTCCACAGCTGCTCACAACTGAACCGAGGTCGCCCACCAGCGGTTGGACGTGAACATCGTGTTTCACTTCGGACCCAGACGACGAGACGGGACGGAGACTCGGACCCTTTCCCCCCCTGCAGAGCGAGGGATCTCCTGTGGAAACAGACGCGGGGGACTTCGCTAAATAGTTCGACTAATGAAGAGTTCAACGAATTAAGAGCGCGGGAACAGTGGGAGTCTCGAGGACCTGACTACAAAGGACAACAATACACAAACCGCAGAGCTCCAGACTCAGTGGAGCCAGCAACTTGTGAGACGTCCCAGAGCCGCAGCACGACCCCCGTAAGACTCCCAGCTTCTCGGTCCGACACAACTTTCCCCCAGCACCGCAGAGCAGGCATCGTGTTTGCTTGATGCGGGTTCCGCTGGGTTTTTATTTCACTTTTTTTTTTTTTTTGATCCCCGTGATCATTTTGCTGCAACTGTCAGAGGTGGACAAAGTTTGTTCATTCGGAACACTCTCGGATCAATGCGCAAGGAAAGCGAATGAATGAGAGGTTAGACACGGACTGTGTTGCTTTTTAAAAAATGTCATAGAACGCCGCGTACATTCTTACTTTTATGTTCGTATTTTACAGTAAATTAGTTTTTAAAAATCCCCCACAAAATGCAACGCTAAAGCCAGCACTAGTTTGTGAGTAGGGCGGAGTGATCTGCACTCTGCCTCTCCAGTCTACTAGTCTCCAGGAGCTGGAGGACATGGCACGGGGGAGACGGAGGGAAGAAGCCGAGGAAAACCAGAGGAAATCCCCAAAGAGAGTAGGAGCCGCCGCTTAAACGCTGACGGGAACACACGTAGCCCCGGGTCGCGTGTGTTGCTGGACAGGTATGTGATTTAATAGCTGTTGGGTGGAAAAGAGCGGAGGTGAACTTGAGGGAGCTACATCAGTAGTTGTTCGCTGCGCAGAGGCTCGCCGCTCTCCTTTCCCAGGGCTGGGCTAACAGCTAGCATAGCTTAGCTTCAGTTGTGAGAAGTTCCCAAAAAGTTTCTGGAATGGAGGAAGAGGAGGGCGAGTGAAGTAACCGAGGCCAGTCGCTAAGAGGTGGGCGAGTCTGGCGCACAACGTTAGAGTTTCAAGAGGAAACCGTGTCTTTTAATGTCCGTCTCTGTCGGTGTCAGTTTTTAAAAGCGTCTGACTGTAACTTAAAGCTAAGTTGTTAACGTTAGCTTAGGTGGTTAGCAAACCCTCGAGGTTGCTTACATTAGCATGCTGCTGTCAGCTAATGTCGCTCAAATAATGTTTGACATCGTAACTTAGTTTTTTGTGCTGCAGCTAAATAATAGCATCACTTAACGCAGTTTTTAAATGCGTGTGTAATGTGCGATGCGTCTCCCCGAGTCTCTCTCCTCCTTCCCTGGGTGGGGGGGGGGTGCCTACTCCTTACCAGTTCGTTCTTCCATATTGTCTGCTCCCGGTACTTCATACTTGTCAAGTTGTTCAGACAGATCTCACACAGTAAAGCTAAGAGCTATTCTTGACTTTCTGAACGTTTCTGCGGGGTCCTATCAACACGAGGACGATGGCAGTGTTTATTAGTGTAAGCCATGAGAGTCAACCCTGTGATGAACATCTACCCTATGCGGGCCAGTGTATCAGCGATCTCGGGATGGATTTCATTGTTTACCACCTCTAGGTGTCTTCTTTTCCAGTTCGTAAGGAGTGGTTGGGCCTTTGGAAAGAGCTTCAGAGGACCCATGATCTCGGTATCTGTTCTGTATTTGAAATTATGATGCGACTCTTTAAATATTTGAAATCCATGGAAAGTACTACAAGTATCTTTTGTGGATTGTAGTTTTAAAAAATGGCGAGGCTGTTCAATAAGGGAAATTCTCGGGACATAATTTCTCATTAAACATAGTGAGTCATGCTCCTTGTTTTAAATTTGTATAACCCATATGATCAGACTTTAAGTGGAAGCCACTGATAGTTGTAAGTCTGGTCGGAAAGCGTCTCTAATCATGGCTATAGTTAATTTAAGCTCTGGCCAGTCAATCATGGGCTTCATTCTCCCCACCAACCCTTCTTCACAATGTGACTTTTGTAAAAGTGTGGTCAAGGTTGATTTGATTTTCAGCCTTTGATGGGGGAAAACACAAAGAACTATCAGTGTGAAGTCTTGTTTGTAGAGAGGGATCCGCTTTATCTGGAGGATTCGTCATTGAGATTCCAATCAGCTTTTCCTTTAGTCGTCAGTTCAGGCGAGTTATATCTACCACGTGTTGTTCAAACAATATCTTCCTACGTGTTTCAGAACAGATCGGACCTGTCTTCAAGTTGAAATCTGTTACTCGACATTGCTCACCCAGCAGTGAACTGATGAATCACTGCTGATCCAGTCTAAAAGAGGGCTAGTCACAGCAAGGCCTCTGACTGGGCAGGCTGTGTGGAAACAACGACTGAATCTGGTGAACGTAAGAAAAGAGAAACTCAGAACACAGACAAGCTAATAATTCCTGTGTGTGCCTACATGTCCTACTTTAGGCTTCCCTCTTCTTTCATGTGCATGTAGAACAATAAGCAGTGGAAGTGGGTGCAGTGCTGTTGGACAGCTGTGTTCTGGAAGGGAGGGATGGGATGAGGGAGGAAGCAGCTCTTTGTGGTCACATCCTTTTCGACAGGGGCCGGTTTCACAAGCCCCCCAAACAGCTGCTGCTGTGGGCTACATGTGTTTGTCCGCTTGCTGCGGCTGCATGATATAGATTGAAGTGTCGTATATCACAGCATGATTGGTTTCAAACATGTTGTTGGCTAATTGTTTGAAATACGCAGTAACAATTCAGTAGCATGTGGAAATAGTTTAAAGGGGCAGTCATTGGAGAAATCCTGATGTAATGTAATTTTTTAAGGTGGTGATTCTATAATTTATTGTTTTATGAGTCATGGTTGAGCAATGCCAAAGTGGCGGATGGGTACTTTTACCAGCAATCTGTATCATATCATATATAAAACACTAGAGAACCAGAGTTTCTCTATTCATCCTTTTCTTACAAATCTGACTTAATATTTTATTTGAAATCAGATTAATAATATGTTCCTGTCTGTTGGCCTAAATACCAGGCAGTACATTGCCTCCTTTACCACTTAACATGACCATATCTACAACTAACTATTTAATTGATACAACTATACCTTTATATTGTAATGAAACACATTTCTGCTGGCATCTTCATGTTTTTCTCTTTCACTTTCTGTGCATGTATTGTTTCAGTCTATACATTGAACATAGTTGAAATGACTAATGTAACCTAAATATGCAAATGTTTGAAATTGATGAATATCTTACTTTTACCATCCCTAGTAGCTTGTGGGATTCAGACCAGTGTTATTCTATTTGATTCGTGTATTAATCAGTATGTTTACTTTGGACCTAAAGGTATATGTTCCACATGTAGGCACTACAGCATTTCATATTGGTTGATACATAATATTATCATTGTAAATATTGCCTGGCAGAGCAGCTTGCTAGCTTGAGATGTCGTCTAGGTTATTTGGCACTAAGAGTTTTGTCTTTTCATATGCATTATCTGTAAGTTCTCTATATAACACCTATCAGATAAGTGAGTCATCTTATTTTCAGTAAGACTGAGGCTCTGGGACTGATAAAAAGAGGACAAAGGGCTTTTTGATCAGCCTGATGATTAAGAATAGTGTCAGTCACATGCTGTGTCATGCTTTTTAAACTTTATTTGAATTGCAATTATTATTTTCAACTCTTAGGATTGCTTAGTTCCTGGTCTCTAAATGTAAAGCCTGACGAATCAGTTTCACATATTTGCTCTCTTTTCTCTTTTTGTAGGTGGCTGATGGAGTAAAACTCTGACTGTACGTTGGTTTGAGAAGTCAGCCCGGAGAGGAGCTGGGAGTTGATGAGAACTGGTCAGTACCTTATTACTGAACCTGTGGACTTGCACCAGTGAGACCTGCTGCAACGTGTCACTTTGACAGAGGTCCCGATCTCCGCTCCTGCAGCCTGCACCCCCTCCCTCCATCAGTGGTGGTGACCCAGCTCCGGACAGCTTGCTGCAGGGCCCTTCCTGAGCAGCAGCAGCTGCGTCCTGCTTGCTGACTCCCCTCCCTCCCCTGCTTCCTGTCCTTGGTCAGACAAGGCTAAAGCCTCCTCTCCCCTACCCCACCCATCATCTCTGTACCCTCTCACACACACTCAAGCGGTTTATTTTGTTGACTACACTCTCACACACCGGTTTAGGCTACTAACACTATTTGGAGATCAGCAGCAGGGGACTCATAGACCCCTCGGTCCCTTTTTGAAGTGACCATCCTACAGAGTTCCTGCCTGTTACCCACACTACAGCCATGACCTCCATGTCCAGTCTTTTCTCCTTCACAAGCCCAGCAGTCAAACGGCTGCTTGGCTGGAAGCAGGGAGACGAGGAGGAGAAATGGGCAGAAAAGGCTGTGGATGCGCTCGTGAAGAAGCTGAAGAAAAAGAAAGGTGCCATGGAGGACCTGGAAAAAGCCCTGAGCTGCCCGGGACAGGCCAGCAAGTGTGTTACCATTCCAAGATCATTGGACGGACGGCTACAGGTTTCCCACAGGAAAGGTCTGCCTCACGTCATCTACTGCCGAGTGTGGCGCTGGCCCGACCTCCAGTCCCACCATGAGCTCAAACCCCTGGAGGTGTGCGAGTACCCGTTTGGCTCCAAACAGAAGGAGGTCTGCATCAACCCATATCACTACAAGCGGGTGGAGAGCCCTGGTAAGTACTGGTGTTGTCACTGCATATGTTATTTGTTGTACTAGTGGATTGATTGTTGGCCCCCATAATCAAGTAGGTTAATTAACCTATATTTGAAGTTATACTTAGATATGTACATTTAATGACATAATTGTTTCACTGTGCTGAAAAACAGCATCACTGTTTTTTAATGACTGGATAGAACACTGGAAAGATTAAACCCGTGTGGAGCTTTGCACATCCCTTAGCTAGAGCTCTGAGTAAACTGTGGAGCTGGTAAACAAATCCACTGAGGTCAGGAGGCTGTCATCACACAGGCTTGTTCCACCCACCCCCTCCATTTCACAGAAAATCAATATCACTAGCTCTTTTGGAGTCTTATTAGATTATATGCCTCAGGCACTCCAGATGGGGTGTGGCATCAGAGTGGCATACTAAATGCATAAACCACTCAGACTAAACTCCCAGCACTTTCTCATTACTACCCCCTCCCTCCTTCTCCCGGTCACTCACACACTGCATCACATACATTTATGGATGACCCCGGGGGCAAACTCTCTGACATTATACTGGTTTGCAATTGCCAGCTTTGTATTGACTGGTTCAGGGATACGGATCACATGTTGGTCAGGAGAGAGAGCATGTCATCATTTGAACCAATGCTGGTAATTGTGGATGGGCAGCCTTGGAACTGTAACGCTGAGGGTCAGTCGGTAGATGAAATTCAATGATGGCAAAAACTCGCACCATCATTTTGACAAAGTTGAAAATAAAAAAATCGGTGTTTTTATCTTCACAGAGGTATGTGTT
Source organism: Hippoglossus hippoglossus (assembly GCF_009819705.1). Taxonomy (NCBI): domain Eukaryota; kingdom Metazoa; phylum Chordata; class Actinopteri; order Pleuronectiformes; family Pleuronectidae; genus Hippoglossus; species Hippoglossus hippoglossus. Next base: position 7,003,325 of record NC_047160.1, on the reverse strand, counting down.
TTTTTAAAGCAGGAGATTTAGAATTTTACGTTAAACTCTTGCAAGTCATACTGTAGGTTGTATGTGATTTTATGTTGTAACAGTTAAAGTTTTTAGTTTTGTTAAAGTTATTGGTTGTATATAAGAATTGCCTTGATGAATGATAGTAGAGTTGGATCATAATTATGCTGTCCGTCTTATGTCACGGACACATCAGCCACAAGAACTTCTTCAGCTTAAGAAATATAGTGACATCTGCTGGCCCGACAGTGATTTAATTATTGTAAATATTAGAGCTGAAATGATCAATTGGCGCAACTGTCAATTAGTTTGACAATTTTTCAAAACTTTAATTATAAGGATTTTAAAAAACACACCAATATCAACTTCCTCTTTATGAGAAAATGCTGTTTTATGTTATTGTCAGTTTCCCAGCATCCCCTCAGCCTACATGTAGATAATATTACCCTTTTCAAACCATCTCTTATGGCCACACATGACTGAGTTGCATGTGCTGCATTAACTGAGTGGGGACAAGAAGCTTATACGTGTCCAGGTATCTAGCTAGCGGCTACCGATAGCCTGCATACGAGATGTTAAGGAAACATTGGTGAATTGTAGCATCAACCTGTGAAAAACCTTAAGGACTAGAAACCTAAGGCATCTGAAGACTTAATCTGAAGTGGTAGTTCATTGTGAAGTGCTTTTGTTTTTTCATCCGATTCATTAAACAAGAAACAATCTGCTGCCCCACTGATGAACATCGTCTGTGAGCACTGTGGCTTTATTTCAGAGAGCATGTCCATTGAGGGTCTCTTTGTATTGACTCAATTTCCGTTATCAATAGAAATGATACATACATACACCCCAGATTTACTGGTTGTGATGTGTTGTGTAGGCATTGTCACCTTACATAAAATGTCAAGATTGTTTTCTAAGTTTTTAGGACATTTTATTTTCTGCATGTATGTTTTGATTAATTTTCAACCAACCCACTCTTCCTCCTCTTTATTTATTCTATCATCCAGTGCTTCCTCCTGTCCTGGTACCACGGCACAGCGAGTTCAACCCACAGCATAGCTTGCTGGTACAGTTCCGGAACCTCACCCACAATGAGCCACACATGCCCCTGAATGCCACCTTTCCAGAGTCCTTCCAGCAGCCTCACAGTGGGGGCGGCAGCAGCGGTGGAGGAGGTGGAGGAGGCTCTTTCCCCATCTCTCCCAACTCGCCCTATCCTCCTTCTCCAGCCAGCAGTGGTACTTATCCAAATTCTCCTGCCAGCTCGGGGCCCTCCAGTCCATTCCAGCTCCCAGGTACAAGATATACACTCATTTACCTGATCCTAGAAAAGATGCCAGACTACTGTTTTTCTGGATTGTTACTGTTGTGTAGCCAACTAGAGGATAAATGTTGATTTAAAACTGCTCTCTGGTGATTTTTATGTTTAAAGTAAAGAATGTATGTATTTTTTATAAGTTAGTGACAAAATTCCTTCAGATTACTCACTTTTTCTATGTGTATCATTCAAAACAATTTCAGTCTATGCATTTTAGCTGCAATAAATTTAAGCATTAACTCAGTAAATGGTGAACTTGAATATCAAATAATTCAGTCTTCTTCCTTACTAATTAGTTTAAACATAAACATGCTAAAGTTCATCACTAGGTAATTCTTATCAAAGCTCTAACCAGGCCAGGTTATTATATTTATCCAAATATAAAAAGCTACAGCTCTCAATGAGAACAAAAGAAATGCCAGCTAAGCAGTGTCCACCAGAGCCAACGCTGCTGGCTGCTGGCAAGGCCCTAACTCAGTGGAGCAGGCAGCCTCTGTCTCATTGTTACTGACTGGAGACAGAACAGATATATTCACATGAAGCAGCATCATTCTTTCCTGTTCAATAGACGTGGTTTATCGGAAAAATCATCCTTGACTGTTCTTGTTTTACTCAAGTTTGAGTGGATGTTGGTATCTGTATCCGTGTGTGTGTGTCTGTCTGGTGACTATTGCTCTGTTCTGCTCCAGTCCAGATCTGCTGACGCATCTGGTGGCTTTAGGCAGTAGGGCAGAAAAGGTTTTTAATGGCAATTTAGGATTCAAGCTTATTTGTGTTGAACAGCCCTGATCATCATTGTCATTTGTGAGCAAACTGTAGAAATATTCTTAGTGCAATCTAAGTGGAGCTTTTCTAAAAAGATTTCCCCTGTGTATCTCATTGTGGACCTGAAAGCTCATATGGCCTCTCTGTTGGGAATGGGTTAGCATGTGGCTTAGTAAGCGAGGGATATGTGTAATCGGACACCATTTCCGGGGTACAGATCCTGTGATGATTGTTGGAGTCTAGGGAGATGGTGTGTGTGTGTGTGTGTGTGTTTGTATGTGTGTCTCACAGACCATTTGCCAGCAACAACAACTGGTCTCATCATCACTAACTGCTTTCTTCATGTCTCAGCTGACACCCCACCCCCAGCCTACATGCCCCCCGATGAGCAGCTGGGCCAGGAGAACCAGTCCATGGAAACAAGCAGCAGCGTGGTGCCGCAGAACATGCCCAGAGGAGGTAAGTAGTGCCCACATTTAGACTGACAGTCATAAAGATGACAAACAAAAATTCAGCAGGCTCAACAGTGAAAGGATTATGTACCTGCCAGACAGTCATTTGTGAAGGCTTATAAAAATCCAAGGCGATGGACAGTATGTCAGGATTATTGAGGGAATTTCTTAAAACTTTGCACAATTAAAAATGATAAGAATTTGATAGTCAAAGATCATTGTGACCTCACGAAATACCTCTCTGGCAATAAATCACATACTCAACTCAAGTATTCATTATATTTCAAACAAATGTCCTAAATGATGAATTGGTGGCGTTTTAGATCCGAAACGTCAGATGTCAACTTCACTGTGACATCATACTGTTCTGCAAACAACAGTTCTTTATTCCATTAATACTAATTCCCTCTTTATTTATGAACGGAGGAAAAGATTATGACCCGATTGAGGTAAATGACTTTAAAACTAAGTCTGATCTGATATATGTTTGCAGTTTCCCAGTCCTCCCCAGTTATTCATTTTTAGTCCTGCTGGGTTGCTTGATGATTGACCAATAGGATATATTGAGAACAGTTTCTGGTGTTTGCTTTGCCAAAAAAAATAATTCAACTATAAAGTGGTGTGCTTTTTATCTGCTCTGTCTATGACCTAATAAGAGAACTAAAAAGTCATTTTGGAATTTGAAGCACAGTAAAGCATGACCACCAACATAGTCCTAATTTGGAGTCATGTGTTTTTAGGAAAATCAAATCCAGGCCGTAGTGTCGCCCAATGATAATAGAATTTATATGTAAAAGTCTAGGAAATGTATTGTTAATGTAAACCGCCTGCTGTAATTTTCCACTATATGAAATAGTTTCCATAACAACGGGAGCAGTTAATGAGCAGCACATTAACTGCTCTCATCCAGTTTCACCTCGTTAGTAAATGAATCCAGTCCCAGTGGTTTTATAAGTGTATATAATATACCTGCATACTGAACGATTTTATGTTACGTTTGGGAAGAATTTCAATCCTCGTGTTCATGGGAAACGCACTGTATAACTGCATACGCTAGTTACAGCTTCCTAGTGAGAGCTTTATACAGAGTGGTGGAACAGCTTACTGTCCCCCGCTGCAGAAGGATGGAGATTTACTTGCTTTTAACCATGTTTGCTCTTGCATGATTGCTGCCTTATATATCCTGAGTTTGTTTCCATCCATGGTGTTGGCCCATTAGCGTGCACCCTGGAGGTATCCTGAAGTAGCAAATGCAGAGCACAGTCAACAAACTGTAACTTAAATATATTTCTTTGTCAGATGTATCTTAATCAAAGTCAACTCCCTCTGGAAGAGAGTTTATGACTCACCTCTGTTTGTGTTGTTTTCCCAGATGTGCAACCAGTTGAGTACGAGGAGCCGAGCCACTGGTGCTCTATTGTCTACTATGAGCTCAACAATCGTGTAGGTGAGGCTTATCATGCCTCCTCAACCAGCGTTCTTGTGGATGGCTTCACTGACCCTTCAAACAACAAGAACCGCTTCTGCCTCGGACTTCTATCCAACGTCAACCGCAACTCCACAATCGAAAACACCCGTCGACACATTGGCAAAGGTAAAACTAACGCTCACACACAGAAGGAGAGGCAGATTGGTTAGATACTTATTTTTAGTTTCTAGTAGGGCTGGAAGATCAAAATAATTATTATATAATTATACCGTAATGAGCCTCAGTGCAGTGGCACAGATTTTTGATTTATATCCTGATATATATCGATATCGACCTATATGACAAAAATTCTCGTTATAAGATTTTCTTCCATATCTCCCAGCTCTAGTTTGATTATTAGTTTGAATGTCCTGAACATCATTTCTCTGTTTCTGTTTCCCAGGTGTGCACCTGTACTATGTGGGAGGAGAGGTTTATGCAGAGTGCCTCAGTGACACCAGCATTTTTGTCCAGAGCCGCAACTGTAATTATCACCACGGCTTCCACCCCACCACAGTCTGCAAGATCCCCAGTGGCTGTAGCCTCAAGATTTTCAACAATCAGGAGTTTGCTCAGCTTCTGGCCCAGTCGGTCAACCACGGCTTTGAGGCCGTCTACGAGCTTACCAAGATGTGCACCATTAGGATGAGCTTTGTCAAGGTAAGAGCTCCAAGTAAAGGACAGACAGGGACAGTATATTAGTCTCATAGGCCATTTTCAGAGAATGTCCACACAAATGGGTCTGGACTTTGAGTTTGCCGTTCACTCATGAACAACGCTGCATGAAATTCTCCACACCTGTTTACAACAGAACAGAAATCTTCAAGCATTAAGTTGAGGTGTGGTACAACGGGCAGAGTCATCAGTGTCTTCAACGTGTTTGACTGTCCTTTTTCATCCTGAGATATTTGTTTTCCTTTTGTTTCTGTCATTTTTGTCCTTGACGTCTGTTAGAAACGTCACGTCGACACGCCCACTTGGTCGTGGTGAATCTGGAGAATGTCCGGAGATTATCTGGAGTTCAGTGCATGTCTGAAAGCAACTTTAGATTTTTGGAACTAGAGGCAAATTTCATCATTGTTACTCACTGTTGTGTCATTTGTTCTGCCTCTTCTCAGGGCTGGGGAGCAGAGTACCACCGACAGGACGTCACCAGCACCCCCTGCTGGATCGAAGTGCACCTGCATGGGCCTCTCCAGTGGCTGGACAAGGTCCTAACACAAATGGGTTCGCCTCTCAACCCCATCTCCTCTGTGTCCTAATGATGGACTTGTGGAGCTTGGGAGCCCCTTTTTTTACCTTCTACCCCCCCCCCCCCCCCAGTGATTTATAATTTAAGGTGGTCTTAACGGCTGAACTGTTTACACTTACTTTGGGAAGGGATGATGAAATCTGGCTGAAAATTCAACAGCAGCCACAATCCAGTTGTTGAAACTGAGTAACATTACAAGCCGATACCTGGAGAAAGAGAGGAATAAGGAAATCCCAAGTAGCAGTAACGACATGGACACACTACTGCTTGACAATGTTACAACACCTGCAAGAATTGAGGGCTCTGTTGTCAAGCTTGAATCTGTCAAATGTTAATTTTTGCATCAAGTTTTATTGTTTTTCCTCAAATGATTTCTTCTCTGTACGTGTAGTTTTAAGTGAAGCAGAACTGTTTCACTAGTCTGCCTTATGTCTGACTGATGAATTGGATTTTTACCGAACTCCTTTCTTACATTGTCGTCTCTGTGTCAGATATTTACGATTTATGATGTAGACACAATTATGTTTACCATTAGGCTCAGATATAACAAATGCTTTCTTTTTTATAGTCTCTACTGTTAGAAATGAACACTGAGCTACTGCCTTTTAAGAGAGTTATGTATGCCAACCTGATAGTTTTTATTGTTGGGAGATCAATCACTGAACAAGTATAACATGCCATAAGCTAACAACAGTGTGAATGTTGCATCTATTGCAATATAAGTAGTCAATGATATAATCAGACCGTGGACGACATCATTATTACTGATTCTTGTTTGTACTCTCAAGTTCAAGTAAGAGTGACTGTATTTTCCATACTCACTGTATTAACAATATTGTGCACTCGTGGATTTTTTTGGAGGCATACTCAATTTTGGCGTGGGTACCAAGGCATTATGTTGATAGATAATTGACTTCATTAGCTCTATGAAATAAACAGGTTATTTGGTAACAATGATTGTTTATTTTTCTGTCACTCTGTCCTCAGCAGAAACCTGAGCGTTTGATTTAAATGTGATGAGTCAACATGGATATGCACAGTAACAATTACACTTGGCTTGTGTACAGATCTAAGCTGTGATTTACTGTGTTAATGAAAGACTGGGGATGGATTTCCAACACATCAGCATTCACCACTGAACACTGGTCTACTTGTGATTATTCTTGTTTGAATAGCTGCTAAAGATTTAATTGAACACAGATATAGCTCTAGAATAATCGAATGTGTCCATTGTAAACTCGTAAAAACATCACACTAAACAAATGATGCTTTTTTTCAATCTGAAAATGTAAAGTACATGTAGCTTACAGTATATTTCTGTTTGATGCATAGCTTTCATGACATTAATAAATCACAGTAATGTTACATCAATTTATTGCGTACAATGAAAACTCATGTCAACTTAGGCAAGACAGTGGTTTTGCTGCTAGTCAGGAATGAGACTTAAAAATTTGTAATGCTTCCCTGTGTTCAAATTTAAAGATCCTACTGTGTGGAGGACTGTTATAATTACTTGCACCAAGGAGGTAATGTTTTTACCCCTGTCCATTAGTTGTTTGGTTTACATGTCTTTTTGTAAACAACATAACACAACAACTACTTGAGGGATTACCATAAAACTTGGTGGGAGGATGTGGTATGAGTCTCCTGTGGTATGACAAACTCATTCGATTTAGTTGCAGATCTGGATCAGGGGACAGATCCAATACTTTTTTTTTTGTCACGTTATGCATTTTTTACATTTTCACAAATTTCCTAGGGAATAATTCATGGATTTTGATGAAAATAATCAGGGTTCTTTAGGTGGCTGACCTATATCAGTGTGTGGAATTTAGTGCAGTTTGAATGATTCTAACTATAATCCAACTATTGAGCCCCGGCCAACGTATTTGCTCTACTGAATGCCACTGACACTTTCTAGTGGAGATAGTCTTGAACAGAACAGGTAAACTTTAATCTAACAGCTGTGTAACTAAGTATAAGATTAGTCTACTACATGATGCCATAATTGTATGTATTCTTCGAGACATGAACTAAACAGACTTTTCATGAACTTTATTTTTCATATTCACTGAAGTATTTTGAATGTTTTATTTTTGAACTATCAGGCAAGTAAAAATGTATTTCTTTGAACCACCGAGCTCAATAATTAATGATTATTAATTTCTTATTTATTAATTAACCGTTTCAGGCTTAAATAATTAATTAATGGGATAAATCAAACTCTGGCCTCTCATTTCTATAATAAATGATGAAAGACTAGGCCTTTAAATATTGAATAATAAATTCACTGCAATAACTAAGAGCATCAGAAACATAAAATGTGCTTTGGTCATTTTTTAAATCACTTGTGTTTCAACAGACGCAAGTTTCACACGTCTTTTGGATGAATGAATGATGTTTGGAATATTTGTTACATATTTTTTCTTCTGACGTTTAACTTTACATAATTTTGTCCACATTAGTCTATAGACCAAACAGGAAGTCGGCCATTTACACATGTTGTATTTGAAAGAACTTTCATCAGATCAACTTTAAATTCACTGAGTGTCATCTTAACAACTTGGAGATTAAAACGATCTCGTTTTTTTAGTGTACGGTGTGATCGTGGTGTAGCGTCAAAGTTTGATGATTAGCCAAAAAAGAGGGATTTATTATACCTCCTCTGTGCATTGTCCAATCTGCCTCAAACCACTATCACACGATCACAGTCTCGCCCTGAACAGATCCATATGTCAATAATGACTCATCGTCACAGCGCCACCTGCTGGCGACAGGAGGTGACATGTTTTATACTTCGATGCTCTGCTGCTGGCTGCTTTACAATATACAGCTCAAATGAGCTCAGACAAGTCATAGGGACATCGTCAGAATTGGGAAATTTCCTCAAACCGTGTAAACATTAAGGTGCGGCGAAGGTTGATCCTTCGCCAAAGGAGACGAAGTTTTCATAACTCCACTGTGCATTGTCCAATCAGCCCCACACATGATCAGAGTCCCAGCCTAGACTGATCTATTAGTCTGTATGTAGTGATAGTAATAGCGCCACCTACTGGTAACAGGGGGTAAGCCACGTTTTACAACTTTAATTCGATTTACCTACAATTTTGATAATATATAAGTCAAAAGCTATTACACAGCCAAATTCATAGGTATGTCATTAATCTTAATTTGGCATTGATCTTGCCTTTGATCATTATTTTACGAGTGAATGGCATCCACTGCCGAACTTCAAAGTAAAAAACTTGCAGCTTACAGCTTATTACTGTAAGAACAGTACAAACCCCGGGCACAGTTACTAAATCACTATAATCAATCACTATATGACATGGTCCATTTAATGGTCATTTTAAGAATAATATAAATATCACCAGAAGACAAAAAGAGTCTCCAGGACACAAGCTCATTGAATCTCCTGGACCTTCAAGGCAACTGTGCTGGACGGACTCACGAATACAGAGCTGGGACAGAGCAATTTCCCCTTGGTGGCAGAGAGAACCTGCTACTCAATGTAAGAGAAAATGCACCACACCATTGGTGCAATCAGTCAGGCAACCGCTTGAGGCACGTGACGACTCTTCTTTTGAGGAGTAGTAAGGCATAGTTGGACACATGTAGAGCAACAAAGTCCGTGGTTGTAGATAATGCTAAAAGAAATAACCAATATTGCATTAAAACACGCCAGAAAACGTCTAACAATTTAAAAAGAGGTTGTGCAATTGAAAAGGGAAGTAGAGCTTTTGAGGGTAAGAAATAATGAGTTAATATAGGAAAATAAAAAATGTTTTTTGTAAAATTAACTTCATCACAAATGTTTCAGTTTTCAAATTGGGCCGCGGCATTCTTAAGTTTGGGAATGGCTGGTCTATAGCATTATGACATATCCCAGTTTGTACTGGTATTACTGGGTGTGGGCGTTATTCTCACAGTACAGTGTCATGTCAGCACTGGAACCAACAAGACAACTTCCTATTGGTCCACGTTGTTATTTACCGTAAACCTCCTAAAAATGGGGATCACCTCAATTCCAAAACACAATGCAACGAGTTACACTTACACCCACCGCGCAACAAATACACGTTAAACATAAATACTGAGTCCTGACTCAACACAAAAGACAGATGATCTTTGTGACTGCCATTTAACAGGCAACGCGTCACATCTCCCTTGCGCCATTTCCACCTCAGCAGCCGGATGTGAGGTGGCTTCCAATGAACAAGCCAAAGATAAACACGTAGCCAGAAGAGCAGGGGCCACGATACTGAATATCACAGAGAGGCCGCAGAGAAACCGTGCAAATGGAGTAGCTGGTGAGACTATAGCGACAGTAGCAGCAGAGCGGAGCCCGTCACACGAACCCAGGAGCGAGTCGTCTGCAGACATCGAGTCGGTGAGTCCTGCTGGGAAGCTACCAGCTAGCATGCTAACGTTAGCTAACCCCAGCTAACTAACCTGATTACCTGTCTGTGGCAGTAAGGTGGTCTCTGGAGTACAGCCGGGTTGCTAGCACAAACAAACAGCTGCACGCGAAGCTGTTTGTAGACGTGTGCGACAAGCCTACGTGCACTGGCGTGAGTTTCTCTTTCTTAGTAAGCTGTCACAAGGTTAGTTGCGTTTCTGAGACTTCGTTTCACCTTAGTAGCTGTAATGGTAGCAAGCTCAGTTAGCTGATACAAGCTGCATCTTCTCCAGGATGAAGGTAAACCCAGTGTTGGTTCTTTAACAAAAGAGAAGACATTAGTGGTCGTTATTGCTTCAACAGCAGATGCAGTATGTTACACAGGAGGCAGCGATGCACCAGCTGCAGCGGTGCGACTGTACAAGATGCTAACCCTTCTCTGTTGAAATGCATATGGCACGTAAACATGTCTTATCCTTGAAGTCGTGTTATTAAAATGTGCTCTCACAATGCTCATTTCTAAAAGTTACTTGTGGTAGGTGTTGAAACTTAGGATCCAGTCTCTGTAGTTCACCTGACACTTTCTTTTATGTGTTCAGACTAGATAATAATAATATCTACATCTATATAGCACTTCTCCACATAGTTACAAAGTGCCTCACAATTTAAAAGCACATAAGTAAAATACATTTTAAAATAACATAAAGCACAGGCGTGTATGAAAGGATCTAAGCGTGGCCACCCATTACATTAACAAGAAGTAGAATATCAGTAGCTTCAGGGGTAAACAGCTTTGCAGCCAAATCCAATACAATTTAAATTGCGTCCACTTCTTCAAACAGAAAAAAAAACTGAAAATGCCTCCATTCGGCTCGTGTGGTGTCATGCAAGTGTCTGTAAGCCCCGACATTCAAATTCAACTCGAAATGGCGTCTCCACAAGGTTTGCAAAACAAGTACTTTTTAATGGATGACTGACTGTTACGCGTTCACAGCTTCCTGACCATATAGATAACAGATAAAAAATGGAAACAGTTGTTTTTTTCCACATCTGTCTCGATTTGCATGCTGCTCCTCTACATAGGTCAGCTTTCACAAGCAACCTCCTGCTCCTCCTCCATGTCTCACTTCATGTGTTTTCCCCTCCACAGTATCTGTAGCTGAGTCCAAAATGGTACGAGCAACCTTGGTGACGGCCACCAGTCTGGCTCTGACTGGGGCTGTGGTGGCACACGCTTACCTCCTCAAGCACCAGTTCTACCCGACTGTGGTCTACCTCACCAAAAGCAGCCCCAGCATGGCGGTAAGAGCAGAGCGAAAGTCAAATCATGCTCTTGATTTAAGTTATTTGAACATTTTACCCCAAATACTATCTTTTAAACGTGACAATGTTTCCCCCAAAAGGCATATCAGTGACTTTGGGACCAATCAGCTTTTTGTGTGTTTGTTTTGGCTATCAGGTGTTGTACATCCAGGCCTTTGTGCTGGTGTTTCTGCTTGGAAAGTTCATGAGGAAGGTGTTTTTTGGTCAGCTAAGAGCCGCGGAAATGGAGGTAGAGTTCTGTTTTTATTTATTACTCACTTGACTCATTGTAACACACACGTTTGGATTTAATGCACAATATGTGTTGTGAATGATGGCAATGAATGAATCCGACTTTAAACCTCTTCCTCCAGCACCTCATCGAGCGCTCCTGGTACGCTGTCACTGAGACCTGTCTGGCCTTCACTGTGTTCAGGGATGACTTCTCCCCCCGCTTCGTCGCCCTCTTCACCCTCCTCCTCTTCCTTAAGTGCTTCCACTGGCTGGCCGAGGACCGGGTGGACTTTGTGAGTGATGACAGAGAAACAACTTCCTCGTCGCACACAGTACCCTGTATACTTCCTCCACTGCGTCTGTATGCCGTACACTGTGTAAATGTGAAAACACAGGATGGGGCCGATGATGTGTGTGGCTAAGGCCGCACACCAGCATTGAACAAACACTTGTCTGACATTATGCTGCTGACTTTCGGTCACAGGCTGGGTGCAAACGGCCGTAACTGTGCTGCGAGTTAAAGGAGTAATACAGTTTGAGCGAGTGAAACGTATTAATGCCTGGTGAGGACATTTTAAGTGAAGGAAGCTTTATCAACTTTTAATAGACAGCAGTCATTCGCTGAATCAAACTGACACAAATCACGTGTTTCTTTGCTCCTATATTAGCGAAACATTGATACAATTATTATTCAGAATCACAGATGTAACCTTTTAGGTATCGTTTGAATAATATCTGTTTTGTTTATTGCTAGATGGAACGAAGTCCAAACATCTCCTGTGTGTTTCACTTGAGAGTATTGTGTAAGTACATTTTATCAACCACGTCTGACATTATTCCTCCAGCCCTTCTCTCTCTGCATTTCTTTCTTTTTAACTTTCACTTCCTTATCTCTTTCTCTTTCATTTCCATTGATGCACTTATAAGACAAGTTTTCAAGCTGAATGAAACTGCATGCAAATCATTGTTTTTGCACCAGAGGACAGGTGCATCAGAATAACAGACCATAATGGTTAGGGTTAATGGCAGTACTGATAGAATTTGATTACATACAACTTTCTGTATTTGAATTCAGTGCAGCTGTTTATTTTGACCAAATGCAAAGGGAGTCTACACGTACAGTAGGTACTGCAGCCCCTCATCAGTGTTACTCAATGTTCTTTACTTTCTGCAGCTCTCATTGGACTGCTGGGTGTCCTGGACTTCCTGTTTGTCCACCATGCCTGTCAAAGCATCATTACCAGAGGAGCCTCAGTCCAGCTGGTTTTTGGATTCGAGGTTTGTTTAACTTGGTTTGAGTTGACTTGAATATCTGATATTAGCTGTAAAAAAAATGCAAATTCGATATCATCCATTTCACAAGCTTAATCATTCACATATTTGTGGTAGTTTCATTTTTACTACGGGTTTTACTTATCCTCAACATCTGTTGTTCACATCTGGTTACTGAGTTGGCCAATGTCACAGGAATTGTTGATGATGTTTCTAACGAGCAACAGATTAAAAACTGAAAAAACTAAAAATACAAATATCTCAGGATGGAAAAGCGGAGCCATACACGTAGTAGACACGGACAAAACTCCAGAGAAGGTCCGGACCCCGTTGTGCGGACATTCTTTGGAAATTGTGTCTGAAAATGATTCAGAAGTTTGAGTTCAAAGTGTGATCCAGAGAGATTGAAGGATTTTTTACAGGGGAACCGTGGCTCATACTTAAATACTTAAATTAATCTTTTGATTGTCGCATTACTTGTCTGAATTATTTTAATCCTTTAGTTGTGTGTCTCTACATGGTTTCACTTGCTAATATGCATTCACAATGTTGTAAAATTCTAATATTAAATGAGGTGTGTCCCTTCTATTTTCTCGTCAGTATGCCATCCTGCTGACTATGGTGCTGACGACCTTCATCAAGTACGTTCTGCACACCGTTGACCTACAGAGTGAGAATCCCTGGGACAATAAGGCCGTCTATATGCTCTATACTGAGCTCTTCACAGGTCAGTGTGTTCTACTTTACCTCGCACTGTGATGCTGTGTTCATCCAGACGACCACAACCTCTGTGTGAGGTAGAAGATGAAATCATGTCGGCTAATGATGTTTAATATTTTATTCCAGGTTTCATCAAAGTGCTGCTGTACATCGCTTTCATGACCATCATGATAAAGGTTCACACCTTCCCTCTGTTTGCCATTCGCCCCATGTATCTGGCCATGAGGTGAGCAGCTCTATGACCTCTGTGTTGAAGGTTTAGTACGTTGTTACTTCCACTGGTGTAGTTTCTACTGTTAAATGTCAGTGTTTTAGTTTCTGATGTTAAAGGTCAGTGTGTCGACACAGGCTTTAATGTTTGTTATTGAAAGATCGGTTGTTTCCAAATCTTGATGATGGCGTTCCATATTTTAAGATATATTTTATCACTCAATAAGTTGTTTGGAAAAAGAAACATTATAATCAAAATAAACATCTAATCAAAATAAAGTTCACATGTAAATATCAAATTTCCTTTTTAAGGCCTGTTTTAAGTATTGTGTTGTTTTGTGTCCCTGCCAGGCAATTCAAGAAAGCTGTAACAGATGCTATAATGTCTCGGAGAGCCATTCGCAACATGAACACACTGTGAGTAATGTGGAGCTTTTCCTGACTGCCATGTATTGTATTTGTAAAAATGATTATATCCCAATGCATCTTTCTTATTCATTTTCATACAGTGGGGTCCAGAAGTCTGAGAGGACTTTCCAAATCATGCTTTCAGACTTGGACCCCACTGCATCGTTTGTTTGGAAGAAACATGGTCAAGTGAGATTTTAATTCTCATTTAATGATAAGAACTTTGACCTATTTGCAAATGAACGTTCAATCTCTATTTAGTGTTAATGTTTTGAAGAGGACACACTGTTGTGCAGTAACTGTGGCATGCTCTGACTCAAGAAGTAGCAAACCTGGATAATTTGTTTGCTGTACAGTGCATCAGTATATTTTACACATTTAGTTTCGTTAGTTATTTTCTATCTTTTTACTGAATTGTAAAATATTTAGCCAGTGATATTTGTAAACCCTGTCTGGGAAGTTGTCAGGATAGAACTGCGGCTCACTGTTTTATCCTGTCTGCGTGTGTTCAGATACCCTGATGCTACTCCTGAAGATCTGCAGGCTTCTGACAATGTTTGTATCATCTGTCGAGAGGAAATGGTCACTGGAGCCAAGAAACTACCTTGTAATCACATTTTCCACTCCAGGTAAGTCCCTTGTTAAACGGTGGGACTCAACAGGAAAGATACGAGGCTGTAAACACAAAACAGCCTGGATGTCAGAAGTTGTCAGCGTGTCATTATTTAAGCTACTGAAGTTAAAAGAAACCGAGTCAGATGTGGGAATTAAACAAGAATTTAAATAGCAACCTTTTTAGTTTTGTGTTAGATTGCAATTTGTCCTCGTATTATTTTTTTTTATAATGTTCTGTTGGCCTCCCTGCCTCTCCACAGCTGCTTGCGCTCCTGGTTCCAGCGCCAGCAGACCTGCCCCACCTGTCGAATGGACGTCCTCAGAGCTTCCAATAACAATCAGACTCCTGCCCCAGCCCAGGCCCCGCCCCCTGCCCCTGCAGCCCCTGCCAACGCACCCGCAGCCCCGCCTGCTAATGGTGAGAGTCAAGACCAGCACACACAAACACAACCCCCATGTTCCTACTGCTGGCTGTGACCTCAACCTATCGCCAAATGATTAGCAGGGCAGAACGTCCTGTCATGTGGGTGCTGTCCGATTTGAAACAGTCACTGTAAAAAACAGAAAATTGGAACATTCAAGCAACTTATGCAATACTGCATAGTTTTACACCTGAGAAGATTCTGTAGATGTGAAATACTTTCATATCTACTGCTGTCAGGACTCCTCATGGACTCATGATGTGTCAAATATTTTGTGTCTACAATATCTTTCAAACTATTCTGGTGTATGTTTTTAGAAAACAGACAATTCTGGTGAATAGTGATTTTTACTGCCTTCTACACATTCACCCAGGTTCCATGATACCACTCTGAGGCACCAGAGTTAGACATATTTCAATTCTACACATAGTTTTTATGTTTGGTTTCTGTGACTAGTATTGAACTTCAAAATCAGATTTATTGTCACATCCATAATAAACAGTCAACATACATGGGAGCCAAATGCTTTTCTCCACAGTCACACTTTTAGAAACAGAACCACATTTAAAAAACAGAGAAATACACTAAATCCTTTGGAAAACCAACTTATGTGAAACACTGATCAGGAGAAGCATCGCTATCTTTCTCCAATCTGTATGGTCACTACATGAGACAATACAACCAACTCAGCTCTCCACCGTTTCTTGGTTTAATTAGTGAGCAGTCCTGGTATTATTATTATTATTGTTATGTGCAGACTGTTAATTATGAAGCGCCCAGTGGTAAATACACATTTCTAAGATTCTCTTTTGTTCTGTTTGCTCTCCAGTGGCTCCAGGCATGTTACCAGGCTTCCCACCTGGCATCTTCCCTTTCTGGGGTCCCTTCCCTGCAGTGCCTCCTCCTCCTGCTGCCGCGGCTGCAGCTGACGGTCCTGGTGCTACTGATGCTGCCCAAAGCAGCACAGAGGCATCTGGTGAGGAGGATACATCATTCTATCTCATCAGTTGTGTCCATTAAATATCATCAAAAACATTGTGATTCCATATCAATTATAATAAGATGCCATGGCAGCTCATTGTGTGTGTTTTGTGTCACTATCAATTCTAAGATTTACTATTTGTTGATCGTCCTGTTCTGACTGAAGTGTTTATCAGTAGTAGGCAATGAACCAAAACTGTGTGACCCAGATGCATGTATTAATGCAGTAGGTTAAAACTTATGCATTTCTGTATTTTTCTTTTTGCATCCTGTCATCAAAGTGTGTTTGTGTGTTTGCATCAGGTACCAGTCAGCCTTCATCATCTACTGGTGATACCTCCACAGCAGCAGCTGCTCCAGGATCAGCAATCCCAGGCTTTCCCTTCTCCTTCCCTCCTCCTCCCTTCCCCTCCGCTCCGTGGCTGCCCATGCCACCACCTCCTCCCTTTGGTGAGAACAAATACTCAGACGTAAAAGCGGATGATGCGCTGCAGTGTAGTCTGGCCCGGTCACATGGTGGACCTCTTCACTCTGTTAGCTATGTCCCTTCTCTACAAGAACATCAAATAAGAATGTTCAGTTTTAGCTGTTAGTGAATGAGTCATGATAATATTGTCAGCCTTTGTTTGAGGAAGTCCTGAGTGTTACCATGGCAACATACTATCATTTTACACTGGGCATGTATGACACATTTGTGTTCACTGTTGTCAGGAGAGTCAGTCAAGCAATCACGAGCAAGTTGTAAATCTGAGGTCACTTGAAGCGATTGTTGATACTCTGCTGCTTTGTTTTGGTTGGTTGCTGGTCTTTACATCCTGATATCAGTGAATCAATGAAAAGCTTTTACAAAAAAAGAAAAAGCTCATACAGTAATTTCATTTGTCCTGGATTTAAAAAACTCGATGGCCTTTCTGCTTGAGAATTTATTTGACTCCTAGTCACTTGCACGTGTTTGTGTGTTTTGGCAGAGCGTCTGATTGCTGACTCTAACTTCTTAACTACAGTGACCACCCTGCATCTACATCTGCAGGATTCTCAACTCCAGTCAAGTACATTTTATTCCTCTCCTGTAGTGTCCTCAATGCCGCCACCTCCTCCGTCTCTGTCCCGGATGTCCGAGGAGGAGCTCCGGGAGCTGGAGGCTGAAGGCCGGCAGGGCCTCGAGGCCAGACTCCAGTGTCTCCAAAACATCCACACCCTGCTGGATGCCGCCATGCTCAACATCCACCACTACCTCAGCACCGTCGCCACCCTCACGTAACTACACCTCACTGATTCTTTCTGCTAAATTCAACTAAATTGTAGGCTTTATATTGACTTACTTTTATCTGTGAAGATTTTAGTTAGAAAGTGAAAACAAGTAGTCACAAGTGGATTCAATCTTAAGCAAACGCAATAAAAATTGCTCGTATGTCCCACTTTCTCTAGAAAATGTCATTTTCCGTTGAATGCGTCATAGTATTTTTTTCCTGCCGTTTCTCTCACAGTCCACCTCGGGCTGAAGGCAGCACAGGAGAAGCCAGTGGGACAAACCACTCTGCTTCATCTGCTGCAGCTGGCAGCAGCACAGAGAGTCAGAGCCAGGAGACAGACTCAGGACCCAGCTGTGAGTAAACTGAGTGTGCAGCTACGAAGGCAACAACAGCAAACACTGAAAACCTTGATTGTATATTTTTTCCTTTTCAGTGGATCAAGTGAATGGTGCTACAGTCTCCTCTCAGGCCGCTGATTCCACCTCTGCTGCCTCGGAAACGGAAAGTAAAGAAAACATTGATGATGAAGAGTTGCTGGAGGATGCGGTGGAGGTCGAGGGCGGAGAACCGAACGCTGCCGAGCTGAGGCGCCGCCGTCTTCGTAAGTTGGAGTCGGCATCATCGTCGTCATCACCCCCTCCAGACAACTGATCTGTGTTGACTCGGACAAATCGCTCTGGACCAACAGGAACTGTGAGCCGATTGATCTTTGCTTCGGTTCTTCGCTGCTTCCGCGGCTCTCGCCTTCCACGGGCTCAGGTTTCTAACCGTGTCGAGATGGACTCAGGCTGCGGAGAGACGCAGTGACCTTTTAGTAAAGATTCTGTAATGCTTACCTGGACTGTTTCTGTGTCCGAAAGCAATAGCGCAATTTTGTTCCCATGACCTCCCAGAGTGACCTCTGCAATAACAGCACTGCAGGTGTTTGTATGTGTAAACCGGTGGAAGATGAAATCTCGAGTCAGTCCCAGATATTTGGTCGACGTGACAAGGATGGTATTTGGATTTGTGTTTGCTAGTTTTACTGTCGGTGACGTATTTGCCTGCACTTTGATTTGTTTAATTCAGCTTTCTTTGGTATAACATTTGGACCCATTCACCACATCATCTTGTTACATCGAACCAGGATCAGTGTCCGATCAAGTGGATTTCAATCAAGGGATCTTAATCATCTACTTCTTTTTTTCTTTAACATACATCAGTTCTTCAGTTTCCTGGTTTGTCCACACTGCAGACGCTGTAACATACTGATTCATTTGAATGTGTACATACTGTATAGAGTTTTAATAGGATGATCTGTACATAATGCAGAATAAACTGTTGGACTGAAACCACAGGGGCGCAGCAGACACATTTGTTTGTAGGTTCACAAACTCACTATAGAAGTGTGAAGCTCAGAAACTGGGAGCTCTTTTCTGTAGGCTGCATGTTGCAATGCTGAAATGTTTCTAGTGAATTAAAGATCGGGCTGTTAAATACAAACTCACCATCACGCACTTCCCATATATTTTCTTAACAATGTTACAAAATGCTTAACAGGAAAAATAAAACCAGTCAAGAGACTTGATTAAAAAGACATTGGCCACAGAAGAGTTAAAGCCGTAGAGATTTTATTAAACACAAAATAAAAAAAGTATAAATAACAAAATTATTCCCAACAGCTTTCAGAAAGCAAAAGGTTTTAAGAGGAGATTTAAAAGAAGCTATAGACGTCGTGTAATTTCAGATCGAAAACAAGTCCAACCTTCCAAACTGGAGCCGACCTGTTTACCAAATGTATTCTTTCTATATTCTCTACTTATTTAGCACCAAATTTCCCCGTTCTGTCCTGCAAACGTGGATGAAATATTTAAAGATAATTATTTAATTTGAAATAAAATTAAAATAAGAGGCCTTTAGAATAAAGCTTGACCAGGAATGCATTAAATAAATTGATTAGAAAATTCTGCACCTTAGGTCATACAACTGTTAACATAAAAGCAATGGTTTGTATTACTTGTCTCAAAGCAAGTTTAAGATCATGTATGTGTCCTTATCGGTGTATTTATTTATGGAAAACTGGCAGATTGGGTCTATTGCGCTCACATAAGTGTCATGTGGCACTGATGAAGTATTTGTTTTGTAGTAAATGGGCTAAATCATGTAATAACACAAACAACTTTTCCTGCAAACATGTTCTGCTTCACAATATAGTGACCAAGTTCACTTTTATTTGTTTGTTTACATAGTAAAAGCCATTCATGTGCTGAGGTCAAAGCCGCTGGTGACTGACTCGCTGTGAGGAAGCATCGTTCTTGTGAACAAATAAAGCAGAATAACATTTAATTCTCAAATACAATTAAAAAGGTAGTGGTTACAAAATAAGTTAAACTTTCATCACAACATAATTACACAAGACAGGGATAAGAATCAAAATCGATTTTGAAAATTTCAAATGAGAATACTCTTTACAAAAGTGACAAACTAAAAGAACAGCAGACATGAAGATCATTTACAACAAAACAAGGAAAAGAAAAAGCTGCAGCACTGCTGACCTGATGTTGAACTATTAAGAAAAACTATTTTGCTGTAAACATAAAATGCTAAGAGATTCTTGTTTTGTATCTGTTTCCAATACACTTGAAACAGTGTAAGAGAAAAGTTACCTTCATTGAACCTTAAGAAAACTTCAAAGTGGTCTCATCAGTGTCTGTTGAGGGTTATCGTGTGCTGCGAGCTTACAAACTACATTCAATTACATGTAGCAATTTATTAAGGAATGCTAATGAAGCTAAATTTGACATTTTAGGGAATCTCAAGAGCAAATTTGGCTGGTCATTCTCAACGCTGGAACAATGACTTCCTATTTCAAAAGAACAACTTGTGGCTAAACCTCAGCTTAACTTTCATAAAACGCTCACTGGGAACAATATTTGGCCTGTCATGTCTTTACCCTACGAGCTCGTTCCCTTAGAGCAAAAAGAGAGTATTCAATTCTTCTCCGTTCAAAAAACTACAAGGTGCATTTTTACTGGTGTAGATTTCCTGAGGTTTTCTGTGCAAAAACACTGCACACAGAGGGAGTTGCTTCTGGCTGGTATCTGTGTGTGTGTGTGTGTGTTTATTTTGTCCATGCGATGACCACCACCACCTGGATCGTGGTCAGCGGTCGGGATCAGTTCTGGGGGGTGGAGTAGAACGAGTGGTGCTGGTGGTTCAGGGCTGGAGGCTCGCTGGCAAACAGGAGAGGAGCGCTCTCTGCTCCGTACCAGCTGAAACAGAAGAGAGAATGATGACAGATGTGTCCACTGTTCAGCGTGTGAGGCATCTGGTACAGCGCACTGCAGCCAATCAGAGTACCCATTTCTCTCTAGAGTCTGAAAGCATGAGACCTACCAAAGCCTGAAGATTACGACTTATATCTTAAAATATGCATGATGTGTCCTGCAGTGCAGTTTTATTTTCATCATTATGTAAACTGTCTTTTCCTGATGAGTTAATTCCTCATTTGGTCAATAATATGTCAGAGAATGGTTTCCCGAAGGTGAAGGTGATGCTACCCTCTAATTTTAGCTTACTAAATCAACTCAAAATTGAACGCTTTTGATCTTAAAAAAACTTGAGAATTGATCAGTCTAATAAAAGTTAAAAATGATCTGCAACAGTTTTGATATGTTTGTTTAAAAGCAAAAATGCCAACTAATAAGCAAAGTTACCATTGTAGTAAAGGGAAGAGAAACTACGTGACTCAAACATGTCAGATTCAGCTCTAAGGCTAAATAGTGCCCTTATGAAACCACATTTTAATTCACAAGAGCCCAGATTTTTATTTGGATCTGCACTAAATTGCAGACAATCATAAATATCAGTCCCCTAAACATGATTTTTTCATGAAGATCCATGAATTATTCTTTGAGAAATTGGTTGAGTCGTTTTTTTTTTGCGTAATCCTGTTAATTCTCAAACAAACAAACTCAGACCAGAACATTACCTCCTCAGTGGAGGTAAAAATAGATAAGCAGTGAATAATCACAACAGAGATGTCAGAAGTGGAAAACCTCTAAAAAAAAAAAACGTATACTTAAACGATCCATCAAATATAATCATGTTTTGTCCCTTGACTAACTGGTTAATCGACTGTTTGTCTTGCATGGTTTCAATGATCCTACCTAGACTGCGGATGTGCACTTCGTGCCCATGGAACAGGCGCGTCGTCATCGCTGCCTTGAGGGTCATCAAAGAAATACGGACGAGGTAAGACCCTGTTGTTGATGACCATGCTGCTGGTCTGGGAGGATTAGAAAAAGAAAACAGGTTGAAATGACATCTGCTGCTTCAACACACCCTGAGCTGTGTTGGATGCACTAACTACCTCCTGGGTGGGTTGGCGGACCCTGAAGATCAGGATGAGCAGGCTGGTTGGGAGCAGTTCCCATAAGAAGAGGATGGCACCAAAGACCAGGTAGCCGCTGTCGCCCAGCTCATAATGCAAATCAGCCTACAAACACACACAGTTATCTACTGGTATTGACTGATAAAGATACCTTGAACATGACCCAGGCTGTTACACTGGTTTGATGATTACCTGGTCAGAGACGTTGTACCAGTCAAAGTTGAATGACTCCACCTGGTAGTTCTGCGACAGGAGGAGGACTGTTAGGTTGTAACAGGCTCGACTGGCGAACAACAAGATCACCGCTGCTCCCAGTGCTGCTGTGCGGCACACGGTGGTCCCCTGGTCAGACAGAAAACATGCTGTTAACCTGGAGTAGCATCAGAATTACAGGAGCGTGAGAAAAACTTGAAGTAGAGGGGAACTCCAATGTTCAGGGAGTCACAAGAACTGCATTAAGAGTGGTCAAAATAGATGCAGCAGATAAGAAAAGTTGAATCTTAATCTCTATTATAGGTTTAAAAGATGCTGGAGGCTACTATTCCCAAAATGCATCTCAACCTGGTTGGCAACCAAGTATTTCAAACTTTAAACTTTCTGATTTTAACAAGGTTAAGTTATAAATGTGTCTAAGCCTTAGCTGAGATAACCCTGATGACATAAACCATTTTCACACATGAACTCCTGAAAAAGTCTCCTGACACTTTACAGAGTTTCCCTTTGACATATGAAGAAAGCAGCAGAAAAGTGTCTGACTCAGACGCGGTCACAACAACAGGAAAATGTTTGGAATGTTCAGGTGAGGGGGTGGCGTCTGGGTAGAGGCATGACATAAATTCTGCTTCTGAAGTCATGCGGTTTTGCTTACAGCACATCGACTACAACCTTGGCTGTTATCCACAAAAGCTCTCGAATGTCATATTTCCAAGTTGACATCTATGTGCTGATATATTTGCATTGTTTTGTTTTTTCAGATTTGATAAAACTATTCCAGAGCCACAAAAGACAGAATACAACTGTTTTCACAGGATAAGAAAGATGACTCATGAACAATAATATTACAATAATGACAACAATTATTCAATCTAGATGTATACAAATAGGGGGATTGGCTCTATAACTTTATAGCTGTGTTTCCGGAGTGCATGTTGCTCACCAGGTAGGGGCTGGTGGAGTGCGAGTGTTTGGTGAGGAGCAACAGCAGAGCAGCCAGTAGCACCGCATCCAGGATGAAGAGCGAGTCGTTGAGTATGACTCGAACCAGGACCAGATTCCAGGTCCACGCCCCCGACCCGCCTCGGCCTCGGTACCCGAGAGCCGCACAAACCACGTTGACGGAGAGGAAGATAACGTTTATTGTACCATACACGCACTGTGCCAGCCACCTGAGGAAGACGCGGGAGCCAGAGTGAAGCATGAGTTTGAAGCTATAAAGTGTTTAATATTCTCAGTCGAGATAATAAGGGATCAAAAGTTTAGTGTGATAATGTGTGACTTACAGTTTTCTGCCCCCTGTCGAGCTGCAACTCTCTCTCACTTTGAGCAGCACCTGAAGTACAAGACAGAAATGAAAGTAAAAGCAAAAGGAATTCCCCCGATCAGAGATTATATAAGTCATCACTTTAGTTTCATCAGAACAATCTTTCTGTCGATTTCTACCAGTGGATTCAAGAAAAATCACTCTGCTCCCCTATCCACAGCCTTACCTGAGTAAAATACAGGTTAATAAGGCTGAGTGTGAAGAACTGCAGACAGACGGGGAAGCAGTAGAGGAGCCAGTAGACCACAACGGGAAGGTGGTTGGCCTCCAGGGCGTTAACGAAGTAAAAGGAGAACAAGGTGGTACGGAGGGCAGCCCACAGTAGGCAGAGGAACAGGAAGACGCTCTGGTAGCTCCATCTTTTGTGTCTGTAGAAGTGGCGCAGCCAGAGCTGCACGTACACCACCAGGAAGAGCGCGGCGTACAGAGTGGTGTAGAGGATGGTGAAGCCGAGCTGCACTGACGGGGCCACGGCTGGACGGAGGGGAACCGGGGGCAGCAGGGTGGAGGAGGAGGGGGGAGGGCTGACTTTGACTGGAGCTTCCATTGGGTTACTGTCAGAGGCAAGTGTCCATCACCTCAGAAAAACTGACTCACATTCTCCTCTCATCGTGAAGGGCTTACATGGGACACCTGAAAGTAAAAAATGAATAATAAAGTTGGACAATATAAATCTGTGGACTGCAAGAGATTTTGCCAACGTTTGTACCGAGGTGTAAATCCCCTAAAAATCTCTGCATGAATGAGGCTATTGTTGCTTTGTGGCAGAATCAAATGTCCTTTATTTGTCAAATTATTATCTGGCTCCAACCTCTGAACTTTAAGAAGGAGCTCTTTGTCTTTGTCATGGCTGGATAAAAAAAAAAACTTCATACTAGAATACATTAGTATTTCAGAAAACACAGTGAGAGGAATGTGCCTACCATTAGTGACACTGTAACTACAACTTCACCTAAAGACTTACACTGTTAGACGACACACACACACACACACACACACACACACACACACACACACACACACACACACACACACAATCTGTCTTCAGGGGACATTACATTGACTTATAATGATTCCCTGGAGACTCACTGTAACCTTAACCATAGTTACTACATCCTAACTCTAACCAGGACCACAGAATGACATTTTGCCTCACCAGGACTGAGCTTTGGTCCCCATGAGGACTACTGATCCTGAAGAGGACTACACGCACACAAACACACACCAGCTTCACATACACTAAGCTATAGACAGCGTCAGCATCATGTAACAATCCCACAGCACGTAGTGTTATGGAGGAACTGACTTTCTGTCATTTCGACGGTAAATGAAAACATTGTGATACAGAGGGATGCCATCAGATAGTAAAAGTGTTCATGTCCGCAGGGTGTATGTTGTTGACCTTTGAACCTCAGTAATAATCCGTAACTCCAGGTCTTTGCTCTTTGGAACATAAACAACCGACCATTGCTCAGTGGAACTGAGCTAACTAAGCAAACTGGGACCAACTTTCTCCCTGACTGTGGGAGTGAACTGGCTAAAGCTGTCCCTCTGTGGCTGCTCACAGGGACACACGCGGTGGACGTCGCTGTCAGTGATCATTAAAGGACGGTGACTGACCTGATTTACAGCGGACATGAAGCTCCGGGTTGACGCAGACAAAACAGCCGATGCTAATCCGTGTCTCTTCCGGGTGTGGGCTGAGGGGGCGGGGCTTCCGTTTGGATTCTCCCCGCCAATCAGCGACGGAAGGAAATCGCGGTTTCTTCAAGCTGTTGTTTACCAGCTCAGAGTCCCACGGCGCGTGCACCGCTCATCTAAGGCTCCGGTTGTTTACAGCTCGGAGGTGTTTGGTAGCGACCAGCTGCCAGATGCCGGTTCTGCCCCCCGCAGCTCGGCGCCGCACCCCGTCCTCCTCCCCGCACACTAACGCTCCGCTCGGTTCTTCTTCGCGCTCCGGTCCGGTCGCGTCACGAACGTGCTGCATTATTAAAGCTGTCCAACATGCCCATGTTGCTGCGCTCCAGAAAGTCCATCCACCCCGGCAGCGGGGCGGAGGACACTGAGGCAGAGCTACCGGACACCACACCGGCTACAACACGGAGAAGGTCGACCCGCCTGCCCGGGAGGACGACGTACGAGGTGGGTACTGTATTACTCAGCCTTTCCTCTCCCTCCTCTTCCTCCTCTTCCTCCACTGACTGCGCTGAACTTCACTGTCGGCCACGTAGCTGGCTCGCTAACGGCAACTGCAGCGACGTTAGCTGGCTAACCGGAGACGAAGCACTCCAGGAAGGATTAAGTAGACACGGAGCTGCTTAGCCTGCCGTGTATTTACTACTAATACCACTTTAACTCGTTTACTGTGTGTTAGCTGGTTAGCATAACTGCCGAGCGATACAAATAGAGCGAACCTCTGCGCCTAGCTAAAACTTCTTACCTAGCAAGTTACTGCATCATGGTGAGTTGTCTCTTCACGCAGTTTCTTTGTCAAGGTGATTAACTGTTACATTACATGGACGTTGTATTAGTTGTGCCATAGGAGTGGTTTCTACATGGATGCTTATGTACTGCTTTGTTACAACGCTGCCTGCTCCGTTATCCACCGTGATCATGTCTGTGGTCCCGGCAGGAGTCCGATCACTCAGAGACCGAGTCTGTCCGCAGCCTAGCGATGGAGAGCGTCCTCAGTCCCCCGCCTGAAGAGGAGGAAGCTGCTGAGGAGGAAGATGTCACAGAGGTAAGCTCTTTTTCAAACACACAGTCCTCTGCCTGGAATGTTGTTTTTATTTTTGGCAGGAAAATCGCAGCCTGTGTGTGAGATGCACATGGGTGCGGCCAGCATTTATTTATAGTGTGTGTGTGTGTGTGTGTGTGTGTGTGTGTGTGTGTGTGTGTGTGTGTGTGTATTGGTAGGCTCGTGCGGAAGTGTCTGCCTTTTTTTTTTGTTGCTGTAACGGAGTAAAGCTGATTTATATCGTAAGACAATGAGATTTCAATGCCAAAATAAATGTTATTTCTGTGTTTATATATTGGCCAATATTTGTTTTAATCATTATCATATAGGGCTGGGTAATAAAACAATATCAATGCATATCATTATAATTTCCATCAATGTGCAATAAAAGTCCAGTATATATCTATATAATGTATATGCATTGTGTAGGCTCAGTGAAGATGTATAACATAATTGACCTCAGATTTGTAAATGTTTTGCTGTTTATCAAGTGTTTGTCATTCTATCGATAATTATCGATGTTGACGACAGGAACATTTTAATCTTCATATATTTTTGGGCCATATCAACCAGTCCTATTATCATATCATGTCAAATATTTTTTTTTTCTAGTAATCCCCATCTCAGTGGCTTGAATCAATCCTGTCTCTGAGCTCTGCAGGCAGCTCCTTTAACCTTATGGTTTGGGTTTTGCTCTGATATGCCTTGTCAGCAGTGGGACACTATATCGAGAGAAGAGAGCAGCGTCAGTCTTTCCAAAGCATGTTCACTTTATGTAAATTGACCACATGTGGACTCTATTAAAGGTGCAGATATATCAGAAAGATGATTAAGAGAAAAATGGGAGGCACCTCAATTCCAAATGTGAAAGCAAAGGTTTAATGTGATATTTCATTGTTTAATTTTCAAAAATAGTTAAAAATTCAGTTTTTGCTATGTCATAACTGTTTATTAAGTGTAGATTGATGAGGGATTTTTCTTTGTGAAAGGCTGACACAACACAAGGAATACTTTCTGAAAGTACTGTATATTGCAATTATTATTGCTGTTACTGGTGTTACTGTGACTATAAATCAATCAGGTTTTGAGTTTCTACATCTGTAAATGTCCAGTTTCAAGAGCAGATGTCAAGGCGTTTCACCTGGTAGAGCTGCCGCCTCAACGAGGCAGGGCCTCAACCTGCAGACGCCTGGGTTCAATTCCGACCCGCGGCATTGTATGCATGTCCTCCCCCACTCTCTCTCTATCCCCCTTTCACAAGCTTACTCTGTCCTATCTATTAAAAAAAGGCGATAAAAAGCCCCCAAAAATACACAAAAAAAGGTGAAATAAAAAATAATACAATTCTAACCCGATGCAGACAGATCATTTGACAATCGCTTTAAGCAGACACATTGGTGTTATCTAACAGGTTTGCAGATAATTAACAAAATAACTTGTAGAACATAAAATGCCCTAATATGTTTCAGGTAAATGTCGGGATTTAGTAAATATCACAGAAACAAGATAAATTTGAGGTGTCGCTTGTAAGATTTTTTTTCTTAATGGAAAAAAGCATAAAGTATATAAAAGTTCTAGTATGTGTTTTGTCAAATATTGATATTTATATCTTTAAAAAGAAAACAAAACTATACAAGACAAGACAAAAAATTTCAAAAATAATATTCACAATGTAAACATAATATATATACAGCGTGAACAGAATATATACAGTGTAACAGGATTGCAAAGACATTGAATTTCACGAATAGAAAATGGGTATTTCTTATAATGTATACATTTTCCAATTTTGATTTCTCCCCCCCTTATTAGGGCCCAAGCACTGACAGTGCGGAGGCCCTGTAGAAATTGTAATTATTTTCTTATTATTTCTTATTATTACTCCAGAATTGACGTATTCTGGAGTCATTTGAAATGTGCATGCCCCCCCCCCCCCCCCCCCCCCCAAATGCAGCCCCGTACTTCGCTTTCACCGATCTTCACGAAATTCTGTACACACGTGTATCATGACCAGACGCA
This sequence comes from Hippoglossus hippoglossus, assembly GCF_009819705.1. NCBI lineage: Eukaryota > Metazoa > Chordata > Actinopteri > Pleuronectiformes > Pleuronectidae > Hippoglossus > Hippoglossus hippoglossus. The sequence goes on along the minus strand of NC_047160.1, from coordinate 6,975,586 downwards.
CCAAAAAGTTTCAAGGGGCATTATGAAAACACAATGTCATCTCAACCACATGGAGATTAAAACTGCCTTGATTTTTGAGTTTTCGTCCCACGGTGTCACCGTGACGTGGCGTCAAAGTTTGATTACACGCCATCAAAACACGAGGTTGTTGTATCTGTATAATGTCAGTCGTCATAGATTTCTTTGATGTCTTAGATGTTGCAAAGATGAAAGATGTATACGATCTGTAGAGAAACAAGAGTGTTGGCAACACAGGAAGTTGCCAACACAACTGGTTGGTTTTACAACTTAAATTAGATTTACATTTTTCACCGTGTGGTTTGCACTTGATGGTGTGGAACGTAATGCGTGATTAGTGGGCGTGGTTAGGCGTTGAGTGACGGACAGAGGAAGTGAAGCGTTCATCCTTCCAGCGGTGCGCAGAACGCGGAGCCGTTTCGCCCGGTCCCCGACCGCTCTCTCCCGCAGCCGCAGCAGGTCCGAGTTCGCAAGTGCTCTGGCCCACACAGTGCTGCGCAGTCCTAGTTGGTGTATGCATCTTCTCCTTTTTTCATGAATTAATTTTTCCACATGTTGCATATATATGTGTATATATGTGTCTTGTAATCCCAAAACAAGATGGGCCAATTGCAGTGGAATGCCACAGAAATTAAAATATATACCTCATATTTATGCTGAAAGAGGTCCTATGAAATGTGTAGTTTTTTTCTCTAATGAGGTTCTGTCTTCCCCAGAATCTCAAAGGTTGCAGTGTTGTGCTGAACCGTCTTCAGGAGGACGAGAAGGCTGAGGAGAAAGAAGACATGAACCGCAAAGGTGGAAAACTTGTGTCTCGAATTCCTACCTACCATAAACGACCTCCTGGTGCAAGCCAGACCTCGGAGCTGCCTGTTCTTAAAAAGGAAACCCCAGTCCATGCAGCTCCGCCTCATGAGAAAGCTGGATTAGAAAGCGTAGAGGCTTCAAAGTCCAAACCACTGGATGTCAGAGAAACGGCACTCCCCCTGCCATCATTCCGAGTCCCCAAATTTGGCCTTGAAGCCCACTCTCCATTCACCAGTGCTGAACAAGTTGCTGCGACAGCTCACAGCTCCTCAATTACTACACCCAAGAGCTGGGGTTTGTCTGGGGTCATTCAGAACCCTCTCTTGATTGCAAGCCCCAGGCCTGCCATCAGACCAGAGCAAGGGTCGGAGCAGCACTTACCAGAGGAAGACAACAGCAAAACCTCAGAAGTAGAATTTGACAACCCACCAGATGTCCCTGTAAGTCAGCTTTTACACCAGGGCTCCCTCAGCACAAAGTCACAAGATGACCCAGCAGAGGAATATTATGTTGAGGTTAAAGAGGGGATTACAGTCACTGCCTCTGAAGACACCACAACATCTGAGTATGCAGAGAGTGCTCTCACAGCTGAGGTCGGCCAAGTGGATGATATAATGAGCGAAGAGGCTCCCTGGGAAAAGGAGCCGATGAACACACTTGATTCCAAGGACAGTCGATCCTCATCAGATGCCGAAACAGAAGAGGATTTGACACATGAAAAGTCTGAGCTCGACAGTTTAGAGGAAGTGAAGGAACATCCTGAACCACAGATAGTCCAGTCGGAGTTTTCAAAACTTGAAAAGAAAATGGCCGAGATGGATGAATCCACCTCTGAAGCTAAAGTCTCATCAACCAAGTCAACAAAGGTGAGTTATCTTGCTGCACTTGAATATATTCCACTGATATCAGTCATGCTTTGGTCTCAACAGACTGGAGCTGTTTTCACATTTGTCTGTAGAATTGGGTCTGGATATCGTCTGGAGTTGCTCTTCCACACTTGGAGTACACAACCAGAGATGCCAGATGTGTTCACACCTTCTGGGAATACTCAGTTTGGTGTAGGCGAGGGTCGGGGCCAGATAGATAGAGCATATAGGAGCCAGGAGATTTGATCAACACACTCGCTCGCTTTGAATTCTTCGGACAGTGACCAAATCTATTCACGCTCAGTCAGAAATCACATGGACATGGTACTTGGGAGTAAGGGTTTCACAGACCACTCGACTAGTCAACACATCATTGTAGACTAGTTGTTCATCTGAGATGATCCACTTCAACTGATATAGACATTTGTGTTCACACATACAGCTCCTCCAGGTCATGTCTAGAAAAGCTCAGGGTCGCAGTGCATGTGTGAAAGATTCAGTCACATATAGTGGAATTTCCCCACACCCTGCAGTAATAGCTGTGGTATGTAACACAATCCCAAGCTGCTTCCCAGTCTCTTGTAAACACTGAGATGGCAACTTCACAGATGATATTTTGTAAGTACATTTTTTTATTTCGTCATACTGCAGAGCTCCGGATGCTCCAGTTTCATCCTCTTCTTCTGCCTGCCCACCACCCTGCTGCTTCTGGGAGGGTTCGGTCAGCACGTTTGGCACTATGGGCTTCCCATGTCTATGGCCCATCTTACGGCTCAGCTGGAGCTGCACTGGCTGGAGGGCTTTGGATTGGTCCCTGAGCCTTGCAGCACTGATTGTCGGTAAGAAATATCAACAAAGTGTCAATCTTTCTGACCTATTTTAGCCGTTGAAGATAATGTGATATTCACATTATCAGAAACCTACTCTGAAAACCTTGAGAGTTGAAGTGCTTCCTGGATTGAGAGTGGTGTACAAATATTGTAACTTAAAGCTCCCTCTCCCTTGTTCAGAGTGCATCTGGTGGAGAGCATCCCTGAGGGTCTGTACCAGTCTTCCCCCTCGTCCAGACGGAGCATCGCAGACAGCTGGATGCACTTGCTGCACAGGTCCAGCAGCTCGGTCCACATCGCTGCTTTCTACTTCACACTACTAGGCAGCGATTTGGAGTTCGCTGGCTCTTCTGACTCTCAGGTCGGCACAGCGGCAGGCCACAGTCTCATCTCATGATGTAGACCTGTATATCTAGTGACTGTCCTGACTCATTTTAATGTGCATGTTTGGCAGGGACGGAGGGTGTTTGATCACTTGAAACGTCTTCAATCTAAAGGTGTAAAACTCCAGATTGCTGTCAACGGCCCCCAGACATCAACCCAAGAAACATCAGAGCTGACTGCAACAGGTACAATTTCATTTGAGAAAAACCCTGTTCACACCTGGCATTAACATCTGTCTTAGGTGATCCAATCACACACACACACACACACACACACACACACACACACACACACACACACACACACACACACACACACACACACACACACACACACACACACACACACACACACACACACACACACACACACACACACACACACACACACACACACACACACACACATCTTTATTTGGTCTTTGCAAACAGAATAGAAGAATGTTTATTAGCATATAAAGCGGTGAAATGAAACCTGGTGGTAACAGGAGACACATTCTAATTCCAGGTGTGAACTGACAAACTACAAACTGTCCACATTGGATCAGTCAAGACAGATGTAAATGTCAAATATGAACAGGCCAATATGTAGCACATTCCTGGTAACTGAGACTCCACTGATCACATTTTAACATCGTCAAATTTATGATGCAACCTTAGTTGATGCATTTTCTCTTTAAATGTAATTCAGTATTAAAATTTCTACTTAATAATATTGGTATTTAAACCAAGCCAAAGAACTGGGAATTCTGTGTGTGGCATGTTTGAAACTCTTTGAATTGACCCATTGCAGGGGCAGAAGTCAGAGAAGTGGACCTCAAAGCTGTAACTGGAGGCATCGTCCACACAAAGCTGTGGGTCGTGGATCAAAAGCACTTCTACCTGGGCAGTGCCAACATGGACTGGCGCTCTCTAAGTGAGGTAAAAACAGAAAACGGTGGTTTTAGTCTGTCGTCCTACAACCTTTTGCATTAGGGAGACTTGAGTCACTGTCTCCTTACAGATCATACAGCTGACACTAAGTGTTTCCACAGTGAGACAGCAGATTTCAGTTTAGCCTCAGCCTGATGCTGCACTACTCTGTAATAGACTCTGAAGGAGGGAGGCACAATTTATAATGTAATTAAATGTTGGACTTTGCAGTACCCGATTGTTACTGACATGCACATTGGAAGTAACTTATATTATTACTGTTGTTAATTGTATCTTAAAATAGCTTACTATTGTTATTATTAAGTAGAAGTGAAAGACAATTTGTGTCAGGTTCAAATCCTCAAATGCATTCAAACAGTTTTGTTTCAAATGATGGATAAATGAATGTGATTCATTTTCCTGATCTTCTCAAAGAATCAGAATCAATAGAACAACATAACTGCGCTGCTTGTAGAGCAGCATGATTCAGCAAATTCCTCCCCCATATTCTCCCTGGATCAGACCTCAGATGATCCCCTCACACAAACACAGAACTAGTTGTGACTGATGCAGGATGAACACATTTGTTGTTGTTTGTTGAACCAAGGTGAAGGAGGTGGGTCTGTTAGTGGAGGATTGCAGTTGCCTGGCTCAGGATGCGTTCCGAATCTTTGGCGTGTACTGGAACATTGGTGCTGTGCACAATGGATCCCAGCCCCCGTACTGGCCTGCTCGCCTCTCTGCCCTGTCCAGCTCCCAGAATCCTCTGCATCTGAAGTTCAATGGAGTACCTGCTCAAGTCTACCTGTCTGTAAGTTAACACTAAGAGTTTATAAGCTTCCTTAAAATGATTACTTTTACTTCTTTATTGAACTGGTGTTTGTTTTTGACCATTACAGGTCTGATACTGACATGTTTAGACTGACGTTATTGTTCATAACAAACTCTGAATTTGTTCCATTTGTATTATATTTGAAATAAATTCTTGTCTGAGTAGAAGAAATTATAAAGCAGTGCTTAGCTCATTATATGACATATGAACCCTAATTTAAATTCAGGTATAATGGATTATTGTTTCAAAGTTTAATTAAAACCTTATTCCAAACTACTGGAATTTGTAGGTAATGAGTTCATGTACATCAAGACAGTCCGAATACATCTTGATGTGACCTCTCAGGTCTTTCTATGTTTCATCGTGGTATTTTAGCATTTTCCCTATTTAAGCAAAGTCATCAGAGGGTAATTCCACCACCACAGCAGGGCTGTAAAAGATTCCTGTTCCTCCACCTCTGTTCTCCCATGATCCTCACTGCTCATTCTGTGATCCTGCAGAGTTCCCCTCCACAAATCTCAGCCCGTGGCCGCTCTGACGATCTCGACACCATCTTGTCTGTCATCGGTGACGCCCAGAAGTTTGTTTACATCTCCGTCATGGACTACCTTCCTCTGTCTCAGTTCACAGAGCCAATCAGGTACACTCAGAGCCACCAGTATTTACAACTGCAATGTGAAAATCCTGCTAAATCACCATCAGACATCGATTTTACAGGGAAAGTCATGCAGCTGAATATGAACTTAATGAGATACACGCTACTGAATCACTGTAAGACATAGTCTGGTAGAGGTACATTTTATCAAGATGTGACAGCACTGGACCCTGATTGGCTGACTAAGCAGCTACTCTTATTAGAATGTAGCATACCTGCTGAATTGAACCTTTTGAATAAAAATGTGATAAACTTGACTAACCAGAAGGTTAGTCAAGTTTAGTGGTATTCAAAGTTCGTCCATGATGTAGAGAACCTGCCCTCATGCACCACAGACATACTTTACATATATTTACATATATTTACATATATAGACAGTCTTTCCTCTGCAAAGCTTCCCCTGCTGAAGAGTTAAAGCTGTGCTCTGGTCTCTTGCTCTCAGGTACTGGCCCGCCATCGACATAGCTCTGCGTGGTGCAGCCTGCACCAGAGGGGTACAGGTCAGACTCCTGGTCAGCTGCTGGGAACACTCGCCCGCCTCCATGTTCACCTTCCTGCAGTCCCTGCTGGTGCTCAACAGACCTCCACTGAAATGTGCCATTGACATAGTATGTCTGGAGATTTGAATTTCTTTGACGGCTGGAACATATTGAACTCAGCAGAATGATGCTGAATCCTGACCTTTTCTTTGTTGTTGTGACTTTGCAGAAAATCTTCACAGTGCCTTCAACGGCGGAGCAGAAGACGATCCCCTTCGCTCGAGTCAATCACGCCAAGTTCATGGTCACAGACAGAGTAGTCTATATAGGTAGGTTATTAGCTCTGCACTGACCTTTCAAACATTATTATCCATTGACAGATTCAGAGGGAAATAAACCATAGCTCATGAATTTCACCTGAAGTATGCAGAGGGGTGACAATATTCCTCTTATCGAGTCACTTTAGTCTGAAACTGAGACTTTCAAATGGAGTTTTTTAGTAAAAATTGAGACAAATCTGGTAATGTAGCAGAAATATTACAACTTTTTTCAGTGCAAATCAGCTACAGAGATTTTATTCACGTCATATTATTTATAAATTTGATGTAAAAACAGGCTGAAATATAAAAAATAAACAAAAATATACATATGGTTATTATTCAATTCTACACACAGTTTTTTAAATATAGATCTAGTTATAATAATAATAAACTTCATATAACACTTTTCTCAATGAAGTTACAAAGTACTTCTATCATCATCTAAGATGAGCAAGAAAAAGAAAATCAGTTAACAAAACAGAGGAGAATAAAATAAAAAGATAAAACACAATGTATTCAAATAAATATAAAGCTTTCAGCCATTTGTTGTCAGTGACTTCACCCTCCTGTGACAGTCCCACAGTGATGAGTGTTTGTGTCCACAGGGACGTCCAACTGGTCGGAGAACTACTTCACTCACACTGCTGGTGTGGGTCTGGTTGTGAACCAGACGGGCTCAGTGGTTGGGAAGGCGCAGCAGACGCTGCAGAGCCAAGCAGAGGAGCTCTTCCTCAGAGACTGGAGGTCTCCGTACGCCAGCACGCTCTCTGTTGACAGCGTGGAGGTCTGCCCTCATGGCCGACACTGACGGTTTGCTGTTCAATAAATACATTGCATTCTAGATGAGCGTCTCGCTTGCTCCAGTCACTTGAACTTTATTTTACTTGTGCAGAAATCAGCTGGCTGTACTGTGTGAACAAACACAGTTCATTTTATTGCTGTTTCCTGACTTGCTTGCCTCTCTATGTATATATTTGCTGTTTTATATTTAGTTTCAGAACATGTTCTTTTTTTATTTTCTGTAAGCTTGACAATTTTCTTATGTGAGCTGCGGCGCAGGGGAACTGGCTCTGTACAATTTATTTCTATGCCTGGAGCATTTTGTATATTTTCCTTTAAAATGTTGGTGCCCAGCTTTAATGAAGGAAATTAAACATTTCCAGAGCGGTGAATACACCCTGGCCATGTTTAATCTGCTGAAGCCATTTGTTCCATAACGTTAGTCCAACAGTACAAGCATATTGTAAATAGTGACAATTTTTTATTTCAGACTAATAGCTGGCTCAAACAAATCTAATTTGAGCGTTAACCACTGCAGGCAGAAAAGGACTTGTGCTGTGTTTGTTATTGAAGTGTTGTGGATTTGAAAGAATCATTCATTCAGCTAGAATCTGTTTTACTGTATTGATCATTGCTGCGCTGCTTCTTTTGTTCACGTCATTGCAGTTAAACAGAGGGACCTCCAGACTGTGGATGCAGCAGGGACATTTCATTGGTCCCTGACAAACACAAGTTTGCTGGAAGTTTATCAGTAGAAATCCAACCTGCTCCTCAGCTAGTGATCTTTGAAAGCATCTTGATGCACTATGAAATGAATGGGACTCTTGATGAAGCCCAACATTCTCCTTGAGAAACCACATTAAAACTCACTGCATCCAGGTTCCTTTCAAAAAGTTATTCTCAGAGAAATCAAGGAAAATGTTGAAGAAAGAGAAAAATAGTTCCTGGCTCTGCACCTAAATTGAATCAGTTCTTTTCTGACCTGTACCACATCCTTTCACCAAGTTTTTGTGTAATTCTGTTTAAAAACAAAGAAACAACAAACGGACGGTAGTGAAAACATGACATCCTTGGCGAAGGTAATAAAATCTGCCCAGCTGGAGATCTTTGACAGCTTCATGATGGATGACAAAATGAATGAGATGTTGTTGATTTATTGATGAAGGTTGATTTGTTTAAAGGATTACTTCACTGAAATGACCAAACTTGTATTAACCTCTCCTGGTATCTAGCTGTTACATATTTTGTTTTCATTGTGAACTTCAGATACTGGGCTGACTCCACTGAATGACAGTGGTGAATGGGATTCTATTTTTATTTTTGAAATGCTGTATGCAGATAATGCTCCCAATGACAAAGCTAGCATGCTACGTATGCTTAGCAGGCATAATGCTCGTTTAATCTGTTAGCATGCTAACATTTGGTAGCTGGCAAAGTACATCAGAGGCTGCTGGTAATTTGAAAAACTGTTTGTTTTCAATGTGTTTTTTCCAGGAAAAGCATCAGTTTCATCATTAAACATTCTTCAAATTAAATGTCCTCATTCTCATTCTTTGAAAAATACATGATCTAATACACAAATGTTTGTTTCAAATTGTGAATGGACTGTTAATATGGTGCTTTTCTCATTTTATTGACCACTCACACTTTTACAGTGCATGTCACATCCACACAGAACTTTTTCTATCACACATCATACATACATTGCTGGAAGAGCCGTCAGGGTTGAGTGTCTTGCCAAAGGACACTTGGGCACACAGACCACTCCACACTTATGTAAGTTGCATCCTGGTCAACTTCTGACCCCAAACTGTGTGATGTCATGAAATGAGGCTCCTCCCAATCAAACACGTGAGCACAGAGACCCCCACCCCCTTGTTAGGATATCTCAAGTTGGACCAAAGTTGTGGACTGTCCAACAGACTGTCATTAACATGGGTGCCTCCATTTCTTGATTTAAACTATAGTCAAAAGCTTATAGCTGCAACGTGCTTCAACAAAACTCTGTAGTTTATGTTCTTTGTTTCAAATGTTTACTGAATAGTGCATCTTCAAGTACAAAATGAAAAGGTATGACTAAGTACTTAAAGCAAACTACACCAGCATAATCCGAACAGTAGGTGTAGCAGGAACAGCAGGTAGGAATATAAGGTCAAAGCTCCACAGCTTCAACTAAGTGATCTTACAAGCACAGTATCAAAACACGAAAAAGATAAAAGCCAAAAGACGGACGAAGCACTGATGACCAAATAAACTTCTGACTCAATCACTTTAAGTTCATGTGTTTTTATTTGTCACATTTGAGAATAATTGATAAGAATTTATTTGAATTACCACTTCACAAAAAAACATATCTTACAAACAAATAAAAAACATCTATATTCTAAATTCAATTTGAAGGATTGTATTTGATGTGCAACAATTCCTTCATGGTAGACTTTGTCTCGAGCGATTCTAAGAACACATCATTGACATCAGGTCTATTCGTTCCTCACACTGGGTTTGTGTCACTGCTCTGTGTTATGCCACACTCTGAATAGTTTTCCTCCATCCAGCTGTTTCTTCTCAATGTGTTCACACAAAGTAGACAACAGAGGGTGGAAGAAGACATGTCTCACTCAGGGAGCCAAACAGAAACAACACCAGGACAGGATCAGTGTCTTTTTTTTTTAACAATCTCTGACCATGGCAGCCACTCAAGTCCTTTCCTATCCATGTCCCGATGGCTTGAAGACACAGGAGTGTTTTTCTGACAGAGACGGAGGACGAGGGCTCCTCTGTCGTCATTCCATGGAAAGCTGCACGCTCTCTGACTGACCTTGTTGTTGATTCTGCTGTTGCTCTATTTTTCTGGCTAAAAGACAAAAAGAGTCAGGGGAAGTTAAAGACAAACATAGAGAAACAGGTGTCTGTTCAGTGGGATCAGGATCTACATCATTAAACAAAAGAATTAAAAACACTAATCAGTGATGAAGTACAGAGAATCCAAAGTTCAATGAGGAACAACAACTGTGGAGGATCATGATTGACAGTTAGTAAAATCTTTCAGAGAATCCTGAGTCATATTCCCAATGCAACATGAACGGCCCAGTCTTCTTCTTCATGTATCACTGTATCGCACTGACGGCTTGAACTGTACTGTATGTTTAGCTCATTCTCCAGACCCTCATCTCACCAAAAAACATATAATCCCTATTTTGCACGTCCCTTGAGACTAGTAGCCGGTAACTTCCCTTCTCTGCAAACGGACTCTATTGCCTACAGATCTGCTGTGGCCCCACTAAACTGAGCTGATAAACCCCATATTTCTTCGTCTCCTGTGCAGATGTGCACTGCTCCTCACCCAGAGAGTACATCTCCAGCTGCTGCCGCAGGCGGACCTTCTGCAGACTGTCGTAGAAGTTGGGCTCCGGGCTGCTGCCCACGGTGGGAGGCAGAGTGAAGATGCGCATGATCTTCCTCTTGTTTCTGGATTGTATGTGAACAAGGACAAACATTAACACTGCAAAGGGCAGATTGTTGTTCAGTGTTAACACTAAAACAGCATGCGTGAAAAATAGTCAAACTCTATTGTAGCAGCATATTTAGATAATTTAACTAATGCTGAAATTGATGCCACACAGCTAATAGCTAATATTTCAACATCAAGTCATTTGATCATCTAGTGGTGAAGTTGCATTTTGCAGGTGAATCCCCCCTCCCCCCCTTCCCTTCCAAACATGATAGAGAACCTGTGGTAGCATTCAGTTGTCATAAAAACTCAAAAGATGTTTAGTTTGTCAAGTTTGGGCTACTGTAAAAAACATGGCGGCCTCCGTCGAGCGGACCCCCTTCCTGATGTAAGTATAAAGTATTTGATTATAAATGGCCCATTCTACGGTAAAGAAAACAAATCGTACAATTTAGATGACACACTACTGAGAACATCATTAGGATTCTTTTATATTCTAATTTCTGCCAAAAAATCCCTTTCACATAAATGTGACTCACTGAACCTTTAAACCGTCTGTGGCGGGTTTAGTCCTTTTGACAGACGGCGCTATGAGTCTGAATCACAGACCTGTGCTGTGCCTCTGTCGATCACAAGCTGAGAAACAGAACGAGTGAGTGAGAGCAGGAACAACCCGCGCTTACTTTCTGGCGTACATGAGCAGCCCGAAGCTGACCAGGATCACCAGCAGGTACACGTTCGTGGCCTCGTTCCACGCTTCGTGCACAGAGTAGTCTATAGTCTCAGGCTCGTTGCCTCCGTGAGCGCCCATCGAGACGGACCCGGTGGAACGATGCGTGAAAACAAAGAGATGTTGTGATCAAGCAGCTTCGCACTGGAGAGTCAGGCGACTGCTGTAAACACTGCGGCGCCACTTCCGCCTCCGTCTTATTCTACAGAGAAAGCAACCGCACGCTCCGGAGCGTGTCACTGCCCCCTACAGTCCAAAACCTGAACTCAACCGCGAGGACCCAGGAGTTGGATGTATTTTTGATCTATGCAGTTTATTCCTGTGCTTATTTTTGTCCATTAAAATTTTATGATAATAATAATAATGCTTTTGGTTGGTCATCAAGCTCTGCTTTATTAACACCCAGTATCCTGCAATAGTGTGGTCAGGCCCATTCAGTCTGATGAATTACATCATATGCTCTGTATTAGGAAAACCACAATAACACTGGGTTGTTCATGACTTTGCTCTAATGCAGCTTTAATATATTAATAAATTGTCCTACTTCTATTTGATGTAATCTTGTGACAAAAATACACAGCCACACTTCAAGATGATGTCATCATAGGCAAAAACAATAAGGTGCAACAATATAAAGTTGATATGTCAAGTTTCAGTGTTTCTGAACCATTGTCTGAACTCTCCTGCACACGGCATTATTATATTACATTGTGATTTAGCCAATATCTAAAACATTTAAAACACTATGATGGTGAAAGTTTTAGATGTGATCTAACAATGACACTGATGGAATTTTCACAAACAAAAAAGTAGCTTTACAATCAGTTTGTTCTTTAAACCGTGTTTAATAATTTCAATACCATTCATTTTCAGCAATTACATGGTACCTTATGTACACAAATGACTTTATTGCATCACACTGTGGCTTTTTTTTTTCTTTTAAAATTATCTTATTTTTCAAAATAGAGTTTTACTAATTCATTACTACAGAATACATAAAGCTGCTTTCAACCTAAACGCTGTAATTGATGTGTAAACACAAGACAGAGACGAGAACCAAAGCTCAGTACACATAAAGAAACAGAATATAAAGGACAACAGGCTTGGGGTCCAATAAACACAGTGGTTTCGTCAGGTTACAACTGAGAAGTGTTTCCTACAAGGTAGAGAGAAAAACAAATATCCAAATAGCATGATTGTTACAACTCCACAAAAGATGTTAGTGCTTCATCCACACATTGTTGTTGATTTTCAGAGCAAAATAAGTTATTGGCTAAAATGTTGGACACACGTGCTCAAGTAACCAGCTGAAAGCCAAACCAGTTCTACAGCACAGACAGAAAAACTTCTCGTAAGACTCAGATCATTCAGAATGGAAGTAAGTGACGTAGAATCCATCTGTGGCAGAAACACAGCAGGAGTGCTTGTAGAAAACCAAAATAACAAAGGAGAAAAGGACAGAGGATGTCTGAGACCACAACCAAAAGACAAAACACAACTAAATGCTTCAAAATAAGACTTTTTGCAAAGAACATGTGGCAAAAAAAAGGTTCAGTGTGTAAGATTTAGGTGAAAGGGATCTACTGGCAGAAGCTGAATATAAAATAATCCTGCTGATGTTTTCACTAGTGTGTTTCATGTAAATTGTCTGAATTGTTCTTTTCTTTACCCTAGAATGGGCCTTTTATATTTAAATACTTTATATTTACATCAAGAGCTTGTCCTCGCTACGGAGGCTGCCATGTTTTTTACAGTAGCCCAGACTGGACAAACTAAACCGCTTTTGAGTTTTTATGACAACTGAAGGTTACCACAGGTTCTCGTTCTTGTTTGGAAGGGGAGGGAGAGATGAGGGGGATTCAGCTGCAACACGCAACTTCACCACTAGATGTCACAGAATTCTACACACGGAACCTTTAAGTCTTTTAAGCTATGACAACCGGTCAGTCCATCACTCAGTCGTCATATATACACAAAGGGAGAGAAAAAAAATTAAATCAAAGCTTTATCACTGAGGAAAACTTGAAAGCCAGCAGTAAATAAGCCGTCATTTATCATTTATTTACAATACAGGTAAGCCATTTCTAAACAAGGGTATGCAAATAAGTGATGCAAGTTGTTAGTTACTGGACCACACGGTATGGTGACGATTTAAACATGCAGTGTTTCAGTGCTCCCTCTAAGCCTTGAGAGTGAAATGGAACCACAACACTCAGCAGGTAGAAAGACAGACCAGCTCACTTCCATTTCCACATCACAAAGAAAAACTCTTAAACTCTGGTGTATTTGCAAGATTTGAAGGTTGTTCTTTTTTTTTTTACTTCATCATTTCATAGACACTGTGTATAAACGGTAGTATTTCCTCATGTATTTGCCGCTATAACCTGAAATTCAGTGGATTAAACTCAAGCTTCAGATTAGCAGAGTTTGGCTGGTACAGATAAAGATCCCTACAACCAGTTAGGGCTCAAATAAAGCCAAAAAACGTCCAGTTTCTCCTGTAATGTTATGAAAAAGTTAACTTTTTGGCCTCACAGCATCTAAAGAATAAGGCCAAACTCTGCTCGTCTTGCCTGATCTGTCCCTCTGTCAGCGGTGGCTGTATTAGTAGCAGTGGATAAACGCTGGTTCAGCATCTATAAGCGATTCCTCTTGTTGTATTATGATGCAGTGCATAGCTTTGTGTATCTGCAAGCGTCTAGGCTGTTTCAGCATTAGCACTGGTTATAAGCAGGTTAGACTGAGGTCAATATCTAATCAAAGCATTCGCAGTATTACTGTACCTACCTTAGTAGTTCTAGCAGAAGCTAGCAATTATAGCTGTAGCACGTAACGCTAGTATAAGTAAGCAATATGTCAAGCTATGCAAAAAGGCTACTAAAATCTACATTACTTTAAACAAAAAACATTATTATGGTAGCCTACTCAAAGCGAATGCGTGCAGTGATGAAGATTTAGCGTGGTTTCTGAGCTCTATGGCAGTGGCTGGGCGTGGAGAGAGCAGGCATAGAGGGAGCACTGATTGATTCACTGCTGTCACATCAGTATGTCCAGGTCGTCGCTATGGTCGTCCTCCTCTGTCACCCGTAGTGACAGCACCTCCTCGTTCAGAAAGAGTCCGCTCAGGCGCTCCTTGCGGGCCTGTCGCTGCTCTTTCAGCTGCCGCTTGCGGAGGGCTTTCTGCTGGAGCTTACGCTGCTTTGAACGTTTCTGAAAGACAGTGTGACGAAGAGAGAGGTGAGTGACGATGACTGGACGAGGATCAAGGAGATCATTTGACCATCTCACGTGCTCTGAGAAATGGTAAGGCTGTAAAAGTAACCCACGTGTATTTAACTGTACTGTTATTAACTAGTATATGAATTAGTTACAATTAGGGTTTGGTATAGTTTGACAGCACTAAATTGAGACTTTAAACATGTTTCCGGTGCCTAAACGGTGTCAGAATCGATACTTTTACTTACAAAAAGCACAAAGTGATGGTCGGCGATAAGAGCGGCTTGTTTATTGCTAAGACAAATTGGAAGATGAAATTTAACACAATAAATTTTAACAGTTTAAAGTATACTTAACTTAAACATACAAATATAAATAAGTGCCAAACTCAAACAATTGTACTTAACATAATCACATAATAAATCAAACTGCAATAATTTAACAGTTTCAGTGCTCAATACAGTAAAATACTCATCGATTGCCTCCCCACCTATTTGTCCAATAGGAAACAAATGTGTAGGAACTGGTGACTGATTTAGGAACCTGATTTCTGTACCCCACCCTACTTAAAATAAAAACAACATGTAATTGGAACTATGGGATTAGACACATTAAAGGTAAAAAAAAAGTACTCTTACAAGTTTGAAAAATAAACCCCTTCCCCTGCGATTCTTCCCTGTTTTTTGTCGGAAAATGATGGAATGATAAAACACAATAAACACATCACCTATGAAACTATAGAATATGTCATCCAGAGGTCTCTTACTTTAGAGTCTCGTATACGTTCTGCAGCACTGGAGAGGTTTCCATCACTGTGCGCTCTGCTGATGTTGGCAACACTGCCTCCACTACAAGCCGAGGCTGTGCCACCTGCAACAACAGGAAATACAAACACTATTAAAACCAGACAGGCTAAGCTGAAAGTTTGACTCTGATCTGAAATGCCCCACTCAACAGGCTCCTCTTGTGGCAGCACTGCTGGCGCTTCTTAACTGCTAACTAACCAGGCAGCATCTTACCTGCTACAGAGTTGGAGGCTGTGGAGCAAGTGGAGGAGCTGGTGGAGCTGACCATGCTGGCATTACTGCTGCTGGCTGCGCTCACGCCGCCGGTGCTGGCGCTGCTGTGACTGCTCCTCTTCCAGCCCTCTCTGATGCTGCTGGCCCGCTGCCTGGGGCTGTGCTCTCTGATGTAGTTACGCACCTGAGGACAACACACTCACTGTAAATCAATCTTTTCACACGCAAAGTAACACTTTTATCCTGCTGACATTGTGCAGAGATGCATTAGCAGCGAGCGCTTCTCTCACTGCAAATAAATAATGACAAAGCAAACTCATACAACTGAATCCTTAAGACTGTCAACAAGCTCACATCTATCTGTATAGTCATACTGGACATATTGATTTAAACAAGCAAGTGCAATGTATGAAGTAGACCTGCTGATAATGCAATATCATACACATATAATCACCTTTATAAATTGGTTGTTTTGTCAACTTTCAAGTTTTTTCTGTAATGTTTTGTGTGAAAGAAAAACTGTTTTGTATATTGGTGCAGTAACTCAGTATTGTGAAAGTGTTTTTGTGTTTTAAGATCAGTGCCCACCTGTTTGAGCTTCTCGTCTGTGAGACAGTTGAGCTCGATGATGAACTCGCTGTCGGTGGGAGAGATCTGAGCACATGGGTCGATGATCTTGATGATGTCCAGCTGCTCCCTGAGGCCCATCTCTGTGCTGACCTTCCGACTCAGGTACTCGATGTACTCCACCTGGAAGTGGAGACGAACACACAGAGAGGTATTGTCTGTTCACTGTCTGTTTATTAGCCTGCAGAGAAGTAAGCTAGTAGCTTGAGTGAGGTTTTCAGCTTTATCGTTGTTGATTCTGAACTCTGCAGTAGCTCAGAGAGGTGCGTCGGCTTTGTTTACCTGTTCATCGTTGGTCATGGCACTCCAAGGAAGTTCATCCAGGTTACGATGAGGGTGGGACTTCGGCTTTCTCTTGGAAAACAAACAAGGTGAACTTGGCACGCTCGGGATGATGTCAGAGAGGACATCACTGCCACTGGCAATGTCACTACCTGGCAACTGAGAGGACAACAGAGAGAGATGTGGAGAGGACAGACTGTTTAGAAAAGACTTCCAGTTACTGTTTGATTTTAATCAGATCAATCACTTTCATATCAATGTCCAATCAAATAATGAAAATCATTAGTAAACTGACCAAAAGGCCAAATAATAACCAACCTGCCACTCAAACTCGCTGTCAGACCAGTCCCAATAGGTGCTGATGGAGGAGGAGACGTCACTGCAAACACTGCCCTCTGGAAACAAGTCCAGCGATGTTAGTTCCTGGTCATCTAGAAGGGAGTAACAGTCCTCCTGGTCCCCCACAGACACAGAGGAGAAGAGCTCCTCACTGCACTCCGAGCTGGCAACACTCGTTCCACAGGAAGTGAGGTTCCATCTGCAGAGAACAATGAGTGGAATAGAAAGTTAGTGAAAAACACAGTAGGAGGGATAGAGACAGTGCCAACCTTCTATAGTATAACAATGCCATTTCACAATATCGTCATTACCATACCACATGATGATGAATGAGTTAATCTAAATAAATTGTAGATTTTGTCTCTAATGTTACTGGTTGTAATATTTACTGCATTACTAAACTATATGACGTCTTTTTCAGACTTTGTAGTGATGTCATGATGATGATGTCATTGCTACCATATGATCATTAATTATTTTTCAGTCATCTCTATAGTTTTAAAGGATGCACGGATACCTCAAAAATATTTCTTATTTATCAATGGTGTATTGTTTTAACTTTATTGTGACTTCTTCATGATGTCACTTTTCACATATTATATTATGGGGGATGATTTTCTTAACAATACAAGCTCTCAATTGTTTCTCCATTATTTGCAAAGCGGTCTTAGAAAATGTGTTTTTAGGATAATGTATTTCTTGACCTTTGAGACTTCAAAAGTCAATTATCTGAAAACACCCTCTGAAGCAATATTCCCTCCAAGTTTGGGGAAAATACATCTGTTATTTTGTCCAAGCACACCCACATGCTGGCACATACACACACGAGCAAAAACAATACCCTTCCAGCTACACCAACACACAGTGTAATGATATGACTCATATCTGAAAATTGTTCTGATAATTTTCAGGAGAGTACGTGCAGTACAACAAGATAAGGACACACGATTTAAAGGGATCCAAACATCTGAACATCAAAACATCTAACAATGTCAACAGAGTTTACCTTCTCAGGGGATATATACAAATATCTACGGTATGCAGGACCCATTGTGTGCAATATATCAATACACTCAAGATTTATAGCTAGGTTTTTTTAAGGCTTCAAAACAAGAGAATAACATGATACTTTTATCCACATTTTATAAGGGCGGCAATTTTCTGTGAAATATGTGATTATGATTATGATGCTAATTTTCAGGCTGTAATCTTTAACTGTATTCCAAACATTGTTACTCTTTCATAGTGGCAAGAGGTATGGTACAGTTTTTGTTTGAGTGGAAGCATGTGTTTATGTATTTTATTGTATAAGCAAGAAGTGTTTTGTAGCAGTTTTAGGAGGTAAAAATAGAAACATACATTGGTACTAATATGCTGTCACAGCTGTAAACAAACTTGACCAGCACTGTCAGCAAGGAATCATGCTTCTTGACATTCATCAATGGTTAGGTAAGGTGAACATCAACAGTTGCAGCAGCACATCCTGCAGCAGTTTGTGTTGGGTCCAGATTTTGAGCCACACCATAGAGGTCAACGTCTTCAGTTAAATGCCAAAACAATGGCATCTTCTTACACATCACCATTGCATGTTTCACCTGACAGTTTTAGTTTACCTCAGAGAAAGGTGACGCATATGTGTGAATCAGCCAGTACTTGATCTCTACTTGCCTGTTACTGTTGAAGCGGAGTAGAGGATCTGTTCTGTGACAAGATGAGAGCTGACAGCCAAAGTCACTGACGTCCAGGGTTCCCACATCACTGAGGTTGGCTCTTTGGGAGAGGAGAGGGAACGGCTCCTCCGGGGCCAAAAACTTCTCATACAGTGATTCAGACATGGTCAGATGCACCTGACACAGAAAGACAAACATCAGACACAAATAACAGGGAAACTTTCAATACAGCTACAGCCTCAATTATTACATTAAAGCTGAATAAACAGACCTTTTACACTCTCAACATAAATCAAAGTAATTATGTATCAGTTGCAAGGCTATTGTACTGATCGGTTACTGTGTTTGTGACTCTGCTCATTGTTATTTTTCACTAAATTAGGTTCAGGTTCTAGACAAATGTGTTTGTTAACTATGGACACATGACAAACTATTAATATTTTAGATTTGTGGCTTTGTGACAGGTGTCCACAAACATTAGCTAGCTAAATGACCATGAATGAATGTTACGGTACAGGGTGGAGAAATAAGCTTTACATGGACAACATGAATCTTAAACTGTGTTAATAATGATGTTCTCCTCATGTAGCTGTCATAAAGCATCCTGACAGATTTCTGATTTCACAAATATCCCTGTAAAGGAGATGTTGAAAAGATTCAGGCAAAACACAGAACACAGTTCTATTTGTCACAATTGAGTAATAAACATTTAAACCTCTTTATTTTGAGTATATTTTGGAATAATTCGCAAATAACTCAGTTTCTGATCACTTTGGTCTAAACGATACATTTATAAACCAAAGCAAACTGCCCTAAAACCTTATTAAACTATAAAAATTAGCCACATTCACTAAATATATAAAAGAACAAAATTTGAGTATTAACCTATTTAGTTAAATTTGAACATTAATGAATGGACTTCAATGGACTCGACTTTCATGTGTAAGTTTATCTTTCTTTCATAAAATATATTAATATCAGCAGTTAACAGTTAATTAACAATTTTAGAGGTCATTGTTGTTAATATTACTTACTGACGTTTAATTATAATCCCTGATAATGATAAATAAACGGAGTCCATACTGATTGTTTACACAACCATTGAATATTATACATGTTATATATATCGCTCATGTAGCTTGATTCTTTAAATCTTTTTTGAAAGTTGTTTTCAATAGAAGCTCTCTCGCGTCCGCTTAAGTTCGGTTACACTTTAAATGACAGGTTATCGTATTCAGTAAAAACAAACAGTTGGCTCGGCAAAAACCAAAACAACACACGCTAACAGCGTTAGCTCGATGCTAATGCTACACACGTCCACGTAGCGTTTACCGGGTCATAGAACGACGTCCAACTAATCTTTTCTACGCGGTAACAAACCTGTGCGGTGTGAAAACACGCTGGGGGTGTACCGGAGAAGCTGCGAGTGTTATAGAAACCCACCTTTTCTCGTTCAGAGGGAGAACATCTCTGCTGCCTCCATTTGCAAATCCTTTCTCTTCTGTCGCTGATCGGAGCCGTCACCGCGAGACTCCCGGGAGCGAGCGAGGCGCGCGTCATGTGACCTGGAGGCGGAAGCTGTCACATAAACAGAAGAGAAGCAGAAGAGGAGGACAACACTTCTTCTTCTGCTGCTGTAAATGTACCGTCTATTCTCCCTGTTTTCTGTGTGTATTGTACAGTAGTGTGTGCTCAGTCATGGCCTCCAGAGACACCAGCTTTCTAGGAGGCAGGATACCACCGGAAATTGAGTCTATGTCGAAGAGCCTGAAGGATGTGGACCACGAAATGTTCAGAAGAATTTTGAAAGGTACGTGCTAATCCCTCTGTCTCTTTAATGTTACATCATCACACACTACAGACTTTCACAGCTTTATATAGCATGTCTGTGGATATATATATATATATATATATATAATGTATAATCAACTGACCTTTAATTAGTGGCAACCTTTACTGCTAATCTGTGATATGTGTATTGGTTAGTGTGATAACAGACAGCTATGTGGAGGAGACTGGTGACTGGGAGACTCTTTAGATAACATGTCTGTGAATATAATGTCCCCCTGCAGCTGTGGTCAGTGCCCTGGAGGGGAAGGACAGCAGGGACGTGATGAAGGCGATAGCAGAGAGCAGCACCATCCCACAGGAGAGACTCAGTCACATCATAGCCGGCATGTACCGAGTGCTGTCCGAGGCCATCCGCATCCCCACATCGTCCCTCAAACAGGAGGTACACACGCCGCCGGCCATCACTGCAAATCACAGTCTGCAACAAACTGACAGTAAACCACCAAAATCATGGTGTTTGCAGCTGAATTCATCCATAGTTTTCTCACTAATACAAGATATGACTGGTGTCCTGTTATTACACAGCATACAAATAAGCAGGGGTTGAATATTTTCTTACATGGGAACCCTGATAAAATTAAGTGTAGTGAAAAACATTATTGTGCATACGTACTATTAATGGACACCATATGACACCATGCTTTTTCTCTAAACATATATTGGCATGTTACAGTGAGAGAAGTACTGGCCTAAAATAATAAAGTGAAGGATGGATCAATGGCTTTTAGCTTCTTCGTTTTCAGGCTCCTGCTATCACGTCTTAAACCACTCTACATTCTACATAGGGCACATGTCCTCTTACAGATTTTTTTAGTGTGCAATGTATGTACTATTTAGTGCACTGAAAAAAACAATGCAATGATGCAATGTACTTTATGTCCATACTGTCTGTGTTGAAAGTGTTCAAAACTGAGCACATGACTGCAGACTCAGCTTTGATGCAGTCTGTGCTGACACTGCGCCTGCTGTTGTTCCTTAGCACTTTAACAGAACAGATGTGAATAAATAAATAAATAAATTGCAGGTGGTACACTTACAGACAACATGTTTTCTGTTCCTGAAGTTTAGTTGACAGTGTGATTTCATAGTCGCAGTTTGATTCATGCACATTTATGGACATATTTCAAAATTGTCTGTTTTTGTAGTAAAGTATATAATTTTTGTATGTGCTGGCTACAAAAATACTGCATGATAACAATAAGAATACCAGACACAACATATACTATGAGGATATAGTGTGGAATGAAGACACAGCTGTACAAAAGCTTTATTAAAGGCCTTAGCTGCCCATGGTTTATCTGCCTGTTTAGATCCACACCTGTGTTGGTATCCAGGTCACATAATGCTATTTACATCCCTTTCATGACCTCAATTATGTTTTTTTTTTACAATCAACATGTTTATATTCATATAGAGAACAGTTTCTGCTTTGTCCCTGTTTAGGCCTTCAAAGATGATCTCAGAGAATTAAGGTAAGGCTTTTCATGTTTGTATCACACACTCAATGTTTTGATTATCACTCATGTTCATAAATAACACAATGACAGCCTTGAATGCTAAATTTGTTGTGTGTATTTCTGTCAATTAGGATACCTGAAGACTTTATCACCGATTTCTCCAGTGTGGTGTTTGGAAATCGGTATGTTGAATTTACACAATTTAACACAATGTTATTGTGTTATCTGCTCACAGAACTCAATAGACTATTAATGCAGTAAAGAGGAAAGAGATTTTTTTATTTTTATCATTACATGAATGACCTCTGTCACATCATATTGACATCAGATATTTGCCCATGAATATCTGAACTGCTGCTGTTGTTGGGGCATTCAGATGCCATTGATGGAGATGTTATGATTCCCATCTCTCTTTGTATTTCTAGACGTGCAGCTCTAGAGGAAGCGACCTCCCAGAATGATCCTCACCTACCCACAATAGAAGACTTTAAATGGAGAGTGGATGTTGCCATTTCTACAAGGTAATATACTGAGGTGGAGAGAAAACACTGTATCCTGAGAAATGTATTCATAACAATTGTCATAACCTTTTCAGCAAAATGTTCAAGAGACCGCTGTTATTCTGAATAACTTTGAATGACATAACACAAAGTTGTTAACAAGTTAGTCTATTTGTGTGTGTTTTTATAATCTGTCTTACAGAGTATGAGGTGTCTAATGTTTCCAGTGTCTGAAATATACACGCCATAGTTAATTCTATTGAAAATATAACACATTTAACAGCTGAAATCGTACAGAACTGGAAACACTTTTTTGCTGACAGTTGATGTTTGGACCACGGTGTATAGAAGCACCTCAGAAAAAGACCTTGAACATCAAAGATGTGACCAAAATGTTTGTGTATTTTCCAGTTGTATTGTGGGAATTGTTAGATGATGAAGTAGATTTGGCCTCAGTGTGATGAAGTCAATGTTTTTCTGTCTCTCCAGCTCTTTATCCAGGGCTCTGCAGCCTTCTGTACTGATGCAGATGAAACTGTCAGACGGGAGTTTAAGTCGCTTTGAGGTACATAAACTAATGATATGACTCTTCACATGAATATTCATCCTGTTTTCATTGTCAGTTTATGCAGAGTCTGATAGAAATGCTGTGAGCTGATGAAAGAAGTTTCTGGAGACTCAGACCTTTTAAAGCAGGCAAATGTATAGAAGCTTGATCGATCAAGGAGAAGAGAGATGAGAACAAGTTAACACTGTGTAATGACATCACCATTTCCAAGGATTCATTCATCGTAGACTGTATATAACCCTTTACCACACCATACATACTACATGTACAAAAAGTTTATTCTTCATGGAACCACATCACAACTATACATGTGTGAAGCTTCCATTGGTCACCTAAACACTAAACCACATTTGACCTTAGTCATGCTGACTACTCTCAAACCGTTTGACCCACTTTGAGAAGACTTTTGTAACTTATTGGCACTGAGACCTGTGAAAGCTGTTAACCTCCTTCTCCCTCCCTCTCCCTCCCTCTCTCTCCCTCGCCCTCCCTCTCTCTCTGGGGGTTTCCACTACAACTAACTGACATTGATTTTCCAGGCACTTGGATTTCCTTCTTCCTAAACTCTCAGGTCTTAAAATCAGCAACTGCACATGCACATTTTTTGGGGGATTTCAATGAGTGTTAAGTAGATTCCAGTTTGCATTAGAACTTACATAAGCTGGACTTTCAGAAACCCATAGGTATTTTATAGATGGTCATTTTATCCCCATGGTGAATGCTAGCTCTGCGCTGCAGTGTGTGTATGTGTGCGCACGTGCATGTGTTCCAAGTTTATCTTCAGCCTGTTCGTAGAAAGAAGTTGGTTACTAGCCAGTGGACCAATGTAGGTCAGTTTCAGTTCTTACATAATAGGATCACATTGTAAAAATGAAGTAACCTCTATAAACTGCAGCCTAACCTAGAACCTGTACTTCACAGATTATTTCTGACATATTTTGACAACGGTGTGTATTTGTTAATTTTCAGTATCAAAAACAATAGCACCACCCAAAAACAACCCATATAATATAATCATAACATTTGTTACTTGTATTGTAACAATGCATCTGTACTTAGTTGGTGATGTGTGATGAAAGCTGTTAATGTAAAGGGTGAGCAGACAAAATAAATCGTCCACAAAATTAGTAAGAGATAGGCTCAACAGGGGGCGCTGTACTCCTGCCACAATATACTTGCCTTGTAATTGTAAAACAGAAGCATGATTAGACACTTAACTCTTTTCAAAGAAGGCTAGTAATGTGGACAGAAACAAGAGGGATGACTTCTCCTACTGCTGTCGTTGCACCTAGCGCTGCAGTTACGTAATCAGATCCCAGCGGGATTAGAAGATTAGGAGCAACAACATCCGCTGTGCAGATTCTATTGATGGACTTTATCTCTACCTGGTATGTGTCTCTCAGGATCTCTTCCGGAGTCTGAATAACCGATATGTTCTGCTGTAATCACAAAAAACGGACAGAAGAGATCGCTGCTGCTCCTTTTTAATGGCCTCACTTTTAACTGTCAGATGTGTCACGAACACAGATACAAACATATGATGACTGAATGACTCTCTAGAATGGCTGTCCTGTCATCGCTACTGAGTTGTCATAGAACTATGCTTTATCATTATTATTATTATTATTATTATAATTTTAAAAATATAAAGTAAATGAAATTTGTAGAAAAAAATTGATAATCAGCAACATAAGTAGTAGAAAAAAAGAAAACATAACAACAGGAATATTGAGTAACATAAATCAACT
The DNA here is from genome assembly GCF_009819705.1 of Hippoglossus hippoglossus. Taxonomy (NCBI): domain Eukaryota; kingdom Metazoa; phylum Chordata; class Actinopteri; order Pleuronectiformes; family Pleuronectidae; genus Hippoglossus; species Hippoglossus hippoglossus. Next base: position 6,951,246 of record NC_047160.1, on the reverse strand, counting down.
TTGATTAACATTTCGTTTTTTGTCTGAAAAGGAGTAGAAAGAAGCAACATGCTTGTCTTGTCCAACCTCACCCTGCGTCACCCATTCCATCAGCACATCCATGAAAGTGTAGAATTGCTATCTCTCTATGTTACATGTAGGTGTTCGCATCCTATTGGATAGTTAAGTTATGTATTCCTAAATCCCATTGTGTCCTTACGTCTTGCCACTGGTGTAATACGCAGAAGAGTTGGAGTGATGCCTCTCTGTCTGGGCGCATCTGAGTTAGATATGAAAGTCCTTTAACGTAGACACTACAAGGTACTGCTGGTTGGTCCTTTATCTATAACCTGACCTTGGGTACTGCTTGGAGAGAGAAGGGAGTATGTGGAATGAGACAGGGTCTATTCTCCTAATGGTGTACAGTAATGTGTGAGGATGGTCAAACAGTCCTTCACAGACATCATGTGTGATCTTTATGGCTCTTTTTTCTTAGCTTTACTTTTGCCACGCAACTGTTTGTGTGACATTGACACTGATTTGTTGTTTTCCCGTTCAGGTGCCTGTGTCTAAGTTCCAGGAGCTCCGTTACAACGTGGCGTTGATTCTCAAAGAAATGAACAATCTGGAGAAAAGGAGCATTCTCCAAATCCAAGACTAATGCACCATGTGGGGGTTTTAGGAAATCAAACCGTCTTTTCTACTTGACTTTAAGTTTGTGAGATTTTATGGAAATTTACTGCTCACACACACACACACACACATGTGCTCTGTGAGCGTTTGCATCCAACAGTGTCAAGTGATAAGAACAGCGCAGGAAGGATCGTCATCAGGCTGCACCACATGAATAAAGACCAGACTGTTTTCTGTGTTTCAGCCTGTGTGTAAAACAAATCTATAAATCAGACTGTATCGTTTGTTTACTTGACTTTGGTTGTTATCACTTTAAATTTCCATTATTCAGTTTAGTCACCAGTATATCTGAGACGGCTGCAAGTGCAGCCAAGTGAAATCTTAGACACTCTCACTTGGCCACTTAGACAGGCGTCATGTGATCTGCTCTTTTGATTTAGACTGAAATTCGGTTCAGATGCTCCTGAAATTTGAGAACGAAGCAAGTGTTATGTTTTCATGTTTTTATACATGGGACAGAAAAAAAGCACTGTTGTATAAAAAGTTAAATGATGATTGTCCTGTTATTTCTTACGTGTTTTTCATGATAACATCAAGAATGTTTACATCTGTAACCACATTTGCCTAATAAAATCGATCTGTTATTGTCTTTGCAAAGAACAGATTATGTGCTTTTGACAGGATGAATCGGCCTGACTTTGATCTTGATGTTTCCTATGGCACCACCCTCAGGTTCACATTTGTGGTTCTGAATGAAATGTCGGTTATCTGTATTTCCTCCATTACTGTAACTTCATACTTATGCACTTTTCCTTCAGCAGTATAGGACAATAGACAAGATTACACCTGCTAAGCATTAGCATATTAGCATTAGACTGTGTCCACAATTGTCACCCAGGGAGCAATTTGAATTGGATTTAATCTGAAAAATAAATGTCTTACATTTTTTTAAATGAAGAATTCTGTTAAATGTTAAATTCTTATAGAAAATGAATTACTTTGTGTTGACAAACAAACCCCTTAGAGGCAAAAGTAGGATTTAAAAAAGGAACAGTACATAATGTGGTCATTCACTGGAATAAAGGTACTTTAAAATCCAGACATTTCTAGTGTGTGACTTAAAATTTGGAATCTGTAAATTTGTAAACTTTTAAAAACTAGATTTAGTTGTGATAACTGGGCAAACATTTGTTTCCAGTTGGTACTGACAATTTGTTGCTTATCTAATTTTCCACATGAAAACAAACATAAAAAGTTCTGTTCCTGCCATGAAATGCTAAAAATGTCATATGATGATCATACAGGCTTTAAGCAGTATGACAAATTCAGATGTTCACAAGTTCATATCTGATTTAAGATCCAGCCTATAACCTTAAGTCCTGTATGTTTATGCATTCCTCCTTAAATGAACGCCCTGAAAGATGAGATTTCCACAGTGAAAAGTGAAACCTCTGGTGAGATCCATCACGAGTATCCATCTTTCCATCATTTCTTTTCAGCCAAGAAGAGTTTTATAAGTAAAGTGACCTCTCAGAGCTGCTGGTCCTGACCCAGTATTTACTATCCACCAGGTGAGCTGGCTAGACTGCATTGTTGAACTATATTCAAACACAACAAACTATCAAAGTGTGAGAAGATCTCTGATTAGTGTGTGTGTCTGTGTGTGCGTGTGACTGACTGGCCAGCAGTGTGTGTGTGTGTGTGTGCCCACTATGTGTATATGCTTGCATAATACCTGTGTCAGTCTGTCTGTGTCTGCAGCAGTGTGTATGTCCAGCAGCGTGTGGGTGTGTCTGTGTGTGGGATTGAGTTCACAGGCTAGACTGGTCGACCTATATTACCAGCACCGCTGCTGCTTCTACTGACATGGACACTGATCGACAGAGTAGCCTGTAATCCTCACTCACTATCCTTACACTGCAAACCCCCGCAGCAAACCCTGCTTATTTAGAGACTGGAGGAAATACTACTGATAGGCTTTAGGTAGAGCTAATAATACCATGCGGCCTAGTGTCAGAAGCCTTTGTAGGGCAACTACCTTAACTGGTAATTAAACTATGACCCTTAAGCATAACCTACTTCTAATTTTAGCCTTACAGGGAGTCTGTGAATACACAAGATGGATACAGTACAATTTAGTTTCTAAAATGTATAAACTTCAATAATGGCAAAGTGAATTCACAGCCTCATTTTAGCATATTGTTATGGCAGCTTTTAATTTTTTGCATTATAACACCTTCACATCCTTTATTATTGATCTATTTTCATTGATACCATTAATTACTTATGAGTATTTACTACCTTACTATATGTCATTAAGAACTCATTATTATTCACTTTGTGTCATTTTTCACTGCCTTATATGTTATATATCACTATATAATAATTTATCTTATCAGTTAATGTATAATAGGCCTCACAGGCCTACTCTAGGTGCTTAAAACATAATGGTTGTGCTGAAACTGTCCATTTCTCTGTAGACTGCTATGTGACTTAAAGGCAGTATTGGCTTGGTTGAAGCCCTGAGTCATGCTGAAAGCCCCTGAGGTGGGTCTCTGAGGTACAAATCAATCCCATCAATGTAACCTTACATTTAGTCTTTGTTTCTACAACATAACATTATATTGACACCCAAAGAAACCAATCCGATTTCAAATGGGAGGCTGCACAAGAAAGGATGAACCAATCTGATAACACTTTAAAAGAGTTGGGTGCAGATACCGCACAGTCCCCATTGCATAACAGAAGACATTCTCACTGATTTCTGTCTAGACAGGTTCAGTTTTATCTTGATTGCTGTCTGATAGGATAAACTGTATTGCAACTTACTTTGGACGACTCCAGTTGTCTTCTTGTTTGAGAGCTCTTTCTGACTGCAATACAATCTGAATCAACATTGTTTTTTGAACATAGTGTCGGAGCAGGACTCTGTTTTTTTTTTTCTGTCCCAGACCAGGGTTAAATCATTCAATCCCTAACTTTTCTAACAGTGCTGCATGTGGCAACCCATGTAAACTGTCCTCAAAACTTACATCATCCTCAAACTGCTGTCTGCCTTAACATGAGTTCCGGTTTTCCAAGAGCATGTGAATTAATTCAATTTGATGGAAGCAGCTATGTGCAGATCATGTAATTGCTATTTTGTCTTGTGTAAGTAAATGAGGTGAAATAGGAAGTGAGTGCTTGTGTAAGTCCGCAGTCACAGGTCAATTATTGTACAACATACTTTTCGAACAGCTCACCATGGACAGTTTTACAACAAAGCTTACATCTCTTTTAGCTTGACCCCAGCAAAAACATTACTTAAAACAAATTACCAAACAAAATAAATAAATACGTAAATCAATCTTTGCAATGGCTTCAAGGCCTCATTAAGAAAATTTAAAACTCACTTAAATCTCATTTCACTCAGGCTGATGAGGGGGTTGAAGGTTTGTGGAAGTGCCTATAATTACAGCTACAACTGTTTGAGCAGCAGTGATCTTAATAAAGACAGTGCTGAGAGGTTAATGAAGGTGTTCCCTCTGTAATTAGGAACAGGGATGAAGGAATGATGATATGACCTTCAGCATTATCAGATAGGAAGTGTTAAAGTATCGTACCAGATGCTTAAAATGATCAGATTTTGGGGTAATTGTCGTACACAAGTCATATCCAAGAAATTATTAACAATACACAAACAATAAATACATTTGAACTCATATGAGTGAATAATACTTTCCTAGCAAAGATGAACAAGTCTGGGCTAGGAAGACGTCACATAAGAAGAAAACAGCTGAATGATCATATACATCATCAACAAGCATAAACACTTACGTATATTATACTGTTCTGATTATTATGACCCCTAACACTGTCACTGAAATGATCCTACATGATGGGAATTTTTCGTATTATTGATTGTACATCGTACAACAACCACATATTAATGTAAATTGTCACAGTTATTGAAAAAGTCATCATGACGTGTCACAGGGGCGGATCCAGGAGCGAAGCCAGGGGGGCAGTGGCCCCAGCTGAGATCTAATGGGCCTCTGCAGTTCCCCTGTCCTCTCAGTAGTCACTTACTAACAATACAATGAATATGATAATTTATTCAGATTTTTTATTTTCTAATCATTATGAAGTATACAATGTGAACAACAAATCATTTTAAAATGGAGGAATGACTTTAAGGAATGATTTAAATGTGCATCTTACTGAATCGGGAGTTGTGCACCAATGCTGGACATATAATTGGCCCCTCTGTGTAAATTGTGGCCCCTTTATGGCCCCTGATTTAGAAAGTCATTGATCCACCACAGACAGGTTGATACTCCAGAATGTAGAATTATGTAGTATTAAGGTAGTGAGTATGATTAAGGGCATTACTCGGTGGGGTCCCTCCAGCCCGGGGCCCCCACCCAGGCTCCCACTCCCACCGGGTCCTGGATGCAGACCCTGGGTCAGACAGACTCCTGGCCCCGCCCCCGACACTGAAACTGTTACATGACAGATTGTTTTGTAACAGTTTTCTAAACTCACCCAATGAGAACAGCTGCTCGGAGTCACATGACACAACTTTTACGTAAGAGTTTTTTTCTGCTGCGCTGCTCCATTGAGAATATCCGCGAGCCACTTCCTGGAGGACTCATAATCGCGCAGAGTGCTCACCGGTTCCCGACAGAGGACACAGTCATGAATGGCAGCGGGGACACTGCTTCCCAGGTGAGGGCATAGGCTGCACACCACCTGCCGGGTATGGGCACAGAGAGCGACAGCATGCTTCAGCTCGCAGCTGAGGCTTTCCAGTCCAAAAACTTCGACCTGGCCGCGGACATCTACGAGTGCCAGCTAGCGGGTGTCGGAGATCCAGGGAGCCGACAGGAGCTGATGGTGAAGCGGGGTGACGCGCTCGCTTTCGGGGGCAAATTCACCGAAGCTCTCGACGTGTACCGGCAAGCCTCAGAGACCGAGCGACTGAAGCCTGCGCAGCTGGCCAACCTCATAGCGTACCTGTCGGGTAGCATCCGGAGGCAGGACGCGGGGGGCAGCCGGCGCAGCAGCAGAGGAGGAGAGGAGGCGGCGGCGGCACCGCCAGCACCACCGGGGCATGTAGCTGCTGCCAGGGCTACAGGTTGCGGGCATGCGGACTTCTCCTGTCGGATATGTCTGAGCTTTCTGTTCGAGCCCGTGACTCTGCCGTGCGGGCACAGCTTCTGCAAGAAGTGTCTGGAGAGGGAGGCGAAGGAGAAGGAGCGGCCGGTCGTGTGCAAGGAGTGCAGGGACAACTCCCTGGCGGACGTCCAGAGTTACCGGGTGAACGTGGTGCTCAGCAGCCTGCTGGCCAAGTGGCTCCCCAGCCTGCAGCAGGCCGGCCGGCTGAGGCGGGAGGGGAACGGGCTGTACGCCGACAAGAAGATGGACGCGGCGCTGGAGAAATACAACCAAGCCATCCTGATAGGTAGGACACAGAGCCATGTTGTGTTAGTGACAAACAAAGTTATTTAACAGTGAGTGAAGATGGTCCTGTCTGCTGCCAAATGAGCTGTGCTACTTTGTTTCCATGTTTCTGCGACACAACAATCACGTGTGGAGACTTGTCATGAGTCAACAACACACTGTTATAACATGTGGGTGAGTTACATGACTGTTACATGACTGTTACATGTCGTGTGACAGCGGCTGTGTGTGGGGGCAGTAGCCGGGGCCCGCCGCCTCTGTGCGGGCTGCTGCTCTCGGCCGTGCCGCTGTGTTGGATAACAGGGGTTAGTTATGTAGGCTGGGCCAGTGGAATAAACATTGCGTAAGCACGTAACCTGCCCCCCTCAGCTCCCTCATTGTGTAACGTCACACCATGGTTCAGGCGAATGTGGATCAAGGGTATTATTGCCGGTCAGCTCCATGCGTGTGAATAGCTGCAGAGGTTCTGGTCTCAGGCAGATTGACCCATATGAACTTCCAGACGGGGATTAAGGCTCTCACTCATATTATTGGCCAATTATTGATCGGGATCCATGTTCAAGAGGACGGTTTATTTTCTGATTGATGCGTTTGATTTAGAATCTAAATTTGAGATGGATGGATCGGATGGACTTTATTGATCCCAAACTGGAAAATACCTGTAACAGTTTAAAGGAAACAGGCACATAACACACACTGAATAGATAATCTTTTACTAATTTAAGAGAAAAAACTAACCCAAAAAAATAGTTGTTTTTTTCAACTCAAAGCTATCAATTGTGTAAATGTAACTTGTTAATTAGAATTTCATTTTAGAATTTAATTCGTAATACTTAATTTGTGTGTTACAATGTAAGTGTAATTTTCAAAGTTGGTTCAACTATTTTCTCTAAAGTTATACAAAATGGATAACGGATATGGGATTTATAAAATGGAAGAATATAAAGAGTGGATGGTGCAATGATCTGAACTACATTCCATTTCCCTGGGTTGAGTTCAGCCGGGGTGTAGTACTGTTAGTGGACTGATCAACTGCAGTCTCCACAGCCACAGGCCCAGGTCTTTCAGGGCCGAGATATTTGACCTGATCTCAATCGACTCTGTGCTGGTGCAGCTCGGTGGCTCTGTACAGGCCGGTTGTGTAAGTTTACAGTTCCCCCTTTCACTGACAGCTGCATTGTCTGAGAGGTGTACCGCGGTTTTCCTGGGCAGAACAGACAATAGAAGCCACAGTCTGAATTGCGTAGGGAGTTATCAACCTAGCCAACATCTTTGTAAGCAGAAGCGGGGGGAGTGGGGGGGCATTTATCTCCCAGCTGCTGCAGTGGAGCCTGCTCAGAGGCCAACAGTTTGCTGTTGTTGTGTAGTGGTAGCTCCCACAGTGATAGATAATGATCACCCTGGGCTGTGTCCACGTTCGGCTGTGAGGATGTTATTCAGAAGGATTCTGCATGTTTACCAAAGGTGCTTTAATAGATAATAATTAACAGAGAATGACATAACTGTCTTAGTTTGGTTGGAGCCACTTTTGACCTTGTCTGTTGCCAATATTTTGGTTATTAAGTAACAACACAGAATACCTACTTATGTAAATAAAGACTTTGTACAAATTAATTTGCGAGCTGTGTGTGTGTGTGCGTGCGTGCGTGCATGTGTTATTATATATAATTATATATAATTTGTTCTCACCCTCAGATGTGTATATTCAGTGTTTAAGTGGCAGAAATACCTCTTATCTTAGTCTTAAAAGTTAATTTAAGAGTTGTAAGTAATAATTAGCAGAGATCTGTGTGTGTATGTGTGCAAGCACGTATATGTATAACAAAGCTACCCTGTTGAAAATGCGTACTCTGCTAAACAGTGACACTTCTGTCCAACTAGTGTTCTGCCAGATTCTGTTTGTGCGTTGACATAACCATACTTTACATGTAAAAAAAATCTCTCTCCTCCTAAGTTTCCATTTCTGTTTTTATTTCATTAAATGATTTACTACCTGTGTCTGTACAAAAGCCAGCTTCTGATCCCCATAGGGCAAACTGTGACATTTGCATAAGTTTCTATAGTTATGAAACCTGCTGTGTGGGTGACCTTGATAGTGCTGCATGGTTTTGTAAGGCAGTAGTTTTTTTTCATAACACGTTTTGTAATGTGGAAGCTGATCCAGTAGAAACATTCCTCTTTTTCGTATAACTTGAAGCTAATATCACCCCCAAAGGAAGCTTTTAAAGACAGAACAAAACAATAATTCATTTATTGACCCGAAGTACTTCCAGCTTCACAGAAATGACAATCTACCACAGTTTTCTCCATTTTACATCTTTGTTAATTCAATATATCTGAGTTGTGGATAAATATATTTGATATATTTATATACATATTCCATTTAAAAATGTTCTCTTACATTTTATACATTTATGAATTAAATATTTTCAATTTCAATAATGATGAAAAAAAATCTTTTGCTGAAACTTTTCGTATTCTGTTCTTCAATCTCAAGTCCTGCACCGAACAATTATTTTCCTTATCTATTAATTTACTGTTTATTTGTTTAGATACGATTAACTGATTAATTTTTTGGTGAATAAAATTCAGTCTAACACTTAGAGACATTCACTTTATTTCTGCTTAAAAATATGAAATGATTTATCAATTACTCCAATTATTTTCTCACCTAATGAATGAAGGTTTCAGTCATTTTCTTTGTAGTAAAAACCTTGAGTATCTTGTTGGGCATGAAATCTGAATTATCCCCTCACATTTTATCATTTAACCACATGAAACAAAGTTTTGAGGGATTGGTCATTTTTTATTAGATCTACTCAGTTCACTGGGATTACACACGTGTGCTCAATAAAGGTTTCCAAAACAATTAGTTGCCTTGGTCACTGGCAAATTGCGATGGATTCTTTTTTACACTGCCTAAAGTTTTGTACTTAAACAAATGATAAATGGATTAATTGAAAAAATATCCAATACATTAATTGATTGTGCGAATCTAACACAAACCAACCAACTACCTGTAACTAACTGTCTGGCCAATTTTTCCTCATCTCCTCCTCAGCACCCATGGACCACATACTGTTCAGTAATCGCTCCCAGATCAACTCTAGCCTGAATCACTATGAAACGGCTCTGAGAGACGCTGAGACGGCCTGCAGACTCAAGCCTCGCTGGTCCAAGGTACGGCACAACAAATTGTGGCTCCATTTGTCCAGCATACTAACACATCTGTGATAAGCGGCTGATATAAGTAAAACATTCCCCATCTTGTTAGTGAAGTAATGTATCTCCCATCTGCCCACAGGGTCATGTCCGTAAGGCCCAGGCCCTGGCGTCGCTGGGTCGGGTGGAGGAAGCTCTGAGAGAGTACCTGGAGTGTTTGTCCATAGAGCCTGACTGCAGACTGGCAAAGATTGAGGCTCACAAGGTAAATCCCACATTAGTGTAGTACAGGGTGGGCAGTAAGAGGTCCATATGTCTTCCATTACAAAAATAAATAAATGAATAGATAAAAGTCATAATAAAATAATCATTTATGGTGCATTTCTAAACAGCCACGGACACCTTACAATACAGCATATTTAACACAAGAATAATTTAAGTAAAATCAATGGTTTTACTGCATGTCATATTTAGACACATTATAGGATGTTGTACATCTGTATACATTCATGTACATTGTATAAGAGACAGCCTGCACACTGGTCAGATATTATATACTCTGCACCTTTAAAAAAGGAATAATACTTTACTGAAGGGGAAAGATTGAGTGGCAAATTAGTTTATAATAAACATTGCGCCCCAGTCTCACTATAACTATAAGTGATTTTTCTCTGTAAATAAAACATGATACATTGCACAGGGAATAGTTGCATAATCATAATCATAAATGCACATCCTTGTTTGCCGTCTCCTCTCAGCTCCTGAGTCATCTCCTGGCTCCAGTCACAGACCAGGTCCCTGAACACATCGCCGACTACTCCTGCATAGGGTCTTCCAGAGCACACATCAAGAGCAGCTTCAGTGCTCCCTTCCAGGTAAGAGATGCCCTCCCCTCTGTTCGTCAGCCCAGTCAAAGTCAAGCAAGATATTGAAGGGACATGAGGTTTCATAATTGTCTTCTGTCGTCCTTTTCTTTCCCTCAGTCTCTTAGTCCCAGCTTGTTGTCTTCAGAGTCCAGACTCACCTCCACTCCTCCCACACCCGTTCACAGTTTCCTCTTAAAACGAAAGCGAAGAAGCTCAGAGGAGAAGCAGGAGGTGGAGGAGCAAGGACTAGAGAGGAACGACGAGCACAAGAGATGTAGATCTGGTGAGTTTTTTCAATATTTTACACAAACAGTGTACAGGATGTACATGTACATGAGCAGTGTCTTATGTATTGTCTGCGGATGTCTCCATACAGAGGCGGTCACTGGCTCATCGAGCTGTGAGGTCTTGGACCCATCAGATGTGGAGTGTTCCCTTTGTATGAGGTACAGTTTGCTCTACAGCTACTTTCAGATCTAAAACTTTATTAGCACTCATCCACTATGCGATACATGTATTGGCATTTGTGTAACATGTGCAGTAGTTTTAAGCCTGTAATATTCTGTTGCCCCTGTGGGACCAGACTACCTCAACAGGCAATCTGGACTTTACTAGCTTTTTCTCAGTTCTTTCAAACATATATGGAAGTCTTCTTCAGCTGCTGAGGTTTACAAAATGTTCATGTTGTGACTTAAGCATTGATTATTTAAACTCATTATAGAGGTATAATATACTTTTCCCCAATATGTCTGCAAGATTGTATTTGTCCTGGCCATGAAAACTCATGAAGAAACTTGTGTGTGTGTGTTTCCCACTCAGACTGTTCTATGAGCCTGTGACGACGCCATGCGGTCACACCTTCTGTCTTCAGTGTCTGAAGCGATGTCTGGACCACAACCCAAAGTGTCCGCTCTGTAAAGAAGAGCTGTCCGAGGTACTACTCATCTATAGTTTTATTAAAAATGTAATTTAGTGTGGTTTAAACTCAGCCCAGTAGGGATGCACTCTCGATACTGAGTGTATCTGCCCTCGCAGAGTAACAATACCAGTGCTCTCTTTTTCCTGGAATAAAAATTGCCTCACTGTGCAGAACATTTCTATGTAAGGTAACGTGATGCCAGGGAGCCAAAAACTAAAGTTACTCAACAGATGCAACTGATAGTGGCAGTAATGATTCTATAATGACACAGATGAGTTTAATTTACATTGGTTACGTCAAACCGATACCTGCTCACAGTTTGAGGTCAACGCAGGGGCCAATACCTCGTATCAGATTTATGCATCCAGAGTAACGCACAGAATCATATGATATGGGACAAATATAGAGCAGGCCCTAACATGGCTGTCATTGGAGAGTGTGTGGACCAAACTCTGTATTAACATATTTCTAATATCTCTTTTCTTCTCAGTACCTGATCCAGAGGCAGTACTCTAAGACAGTACTAATGGAGAACCTAATATCTAAGTATCTTCCCTCCGAGCTCATGGAAAGACAGAAGATCCACCAGGAAGAGATGGCTGAGCTCTCCAAGTGAGTTTGTGTCCCAATCTGCTCTTGTCCATCGTGTGATTACCACATCGTGCATATTATTATTATTATTATTATTATTATTATTATTATTATTATTATTATTATTATTATTATTATTGCTTTATTTTGTCTGTTTTCTCTGGTCATATCTATTCTTATCACAGATTATGACTTGTGCCTGACATAACACTCCTGATGTGAATATCGGCCCCAGTTTTTTGACCTACTGACCTACATTAGATAACACATTTCTGACACACTGACCTTTGAGCGCACGTCACGTCAGGCATCGAGTATCACTATCCTTGAGGCCAAGGCCAACTCAGGTCTCCAATAATTAACTTCTCTGAAACGGGAGCGAAAGGGATTCACTTTCACATTGGCCTCTCTTCTCACTGATAACGGAATATTATATTTCCCTGTACTATGACTCTGCTAATGACGACATTAAACACATTATTCTTTATTCCCTCTCTTTCTTTCCAGCCTTAACAAGAATGTGCCTATATTTGTGTGCACCATGGCCTTCCCCACTGTGCCGTGCCCTCTCCATATCTTCGAGCCTTGCTACAGACTGATGATTCGCCGATGCATAGAGACAGGAACAAACTGCTTTGGCATGTGTCTGGCAGACAACCTCAAAGGGTCAGTGCTTGGATAGTGACTGTGTGCACTCAATTAATGTGTCAGAGTGTATATATTATAGGAATATCGTATATATCTAGAAGTATAATATCCGGCTTCCTGTCTACAGGTTTGCAGACTACGGCTGCCTGTTGGAGATCCGCGACGTGAAGTTCTTCTCTGATGGTCGCTCAGTGGCGGACACCATCGGTAGACGGAGATTCAAAGTCATTCAGCACAGCGAGAGGGACGGATACAATACAGCTGATATAGAGTACCTGGAGGACGTTACGGTAAGAGGGGGTGGGAGTGAAAGGACAGCAGGGAGAACTGGGAGTTGTAGTGGAGTTAGTCGACATAGAAGGATGGAGGGGGTAAAGAGACATACCAGAAACTGTTCTACTGTAACTCAAATGTGGTTGTGCTTGTGTGTGTGCAGGTGGAGGGTGTAGCAGAACGAGAGCTGCAGTCTCTGCATGATGCAGTGTACGACCAGGCCCTGGTGTGGGTCAACTCCCTGAAGGCAGAGCAGAAGGAACGCATTGAAGGACACTTTGGACCCATGCCTGAGAAAGACCCCGAACTTCAGGTACAACCCAGGCGAACACACACACACACACACACACACACACACACACACACACACACACACACACACACACACACACACACACACACACACACACACACACACACACACACACACACACACACACACACCCTAACCATGTACTTTTGTCTTAGTGAGGCCCTTTCCCTTAACCTTAACCATCACAATTATATGCTTAACCTCAATCCTAACCTTAACCTTAACCTAATTCGAACTGTAATCCTAACAGCAAATCTGAACCCTTAATAACAGCTTATTGAAAGTGGGTCAGAAAGTGAGGACCAGTCAAAATGTCTTCATCTTCTAGGCTAAAAACATTCCTCACAAAGATATCTTTACACGTACACACACACACACACACACACACACAGACACACTTTTGTTGCCTTCATTGCTCGGGGCTGGAAGGACACATTACAATGTCCTCTTTTCTCTGTCTCTTTCAGGTCGGCCCCAATGGTCCGTCATGGTGCTGGTGGTTACTCGCCGTTCTTCCGTTAGAGGGCAGAGCCCAGCTGCCGTTTCTGGCCCTCACTTCTCTGAAAGATCGTCTCAGCGGTATCCGCAAGGTGCTGCTCTTCATGGCCCAGAGCAGGCACCGGTGATATGCTTTCTGGAAACATTCGCCCACCTGAGTAAATGCAGTTTACCCTCCCCCCGCAGCAGCAGTTGACCTGTTGTTCTTCCTTTTGATGCACAAAAAATTGACAATAGATGTTGTTGCACCCTTCCTGACGCCACTTGTTCAGAAAGCCACGCTGGATTTCATCTACACCTCAGCAGCAAAGATGAAATACATCTGATGGAACTGACCTCTTCCAAACATTAAGTTCTCAACAGGTGCAGACTTAAGCTACAGACAGACAGGAGGGGAATTACGTTTGAGAATCATCACCTTCTATTGTAACATTTGATGTCATTTGATGTCAATGCTAATGAAGCTAAGTGTATGTTTCTGTCTAACCTCTCTCCGTTCAGCTCCAAGCTGTGGTGCTGAAATGTCTTCATCTGTCCATGCTCCAGTGTTGCCTTTCTGGCCCTCCTCCATTATCTTCGTAGTTCTCTGCTCTTCCTGTTGCGTACATGTTGTGTGTGGAATGACACACCAAAAAACAACAAAACAAAAGTCATGGTGCATCTTTGCATTCTTAAAAAATGGTGTCTATTCTGTAAAAAAGCGGAGCTGCCTCTCTCATCGTAGCTTTAAAGCAAAGATGAAGCAAAGTTCCGAATCAAAGTGTCCCCATCCTATATCTCTTTATATGCACATGTCAATTCTATAAGAGACCAAACTATGAATTTGCCTTTTTGTGTAAATACACTCACCACAGTTGAGTGACCAATTATATTACAAGTGATAAGATAAGATTTATTTCTTTGATTTCAAACTATTTGCTGGTTGAAATCTATGTAAACTGGGTGCAGACATTTATAGTTAATCCTGTAACTTGAACAACTATTAGTTTTTAACAGTCGTTCTGTCGGCTTCCCTTCCGTTCCTCTTCCATTTCTGTCTCTGTCCCTTTCAGCTGACAGTGGACTGAACCTTTACATCGATATGCTTCAAGGCTCTTGTTGTTATGTTTTGTTCATCCAATTTTTTCTAATTTGTTGGATTTTTTCCATTATTTATTTTTATCATTATTTATGCATGCAGTGACATTGTTTACATTTCACGGAGAGAGATGCTGAGCTGCTCACTTTTTTTATTTTTTAACTTATCATTTGACCCAAACATCAGCAATAGTGACCTGCTAACAGAAACACCCTTCACTCAATCCAGAAAGGGTAACAACATGGCTGACACTGACAACTGCACAGGGCACTGTGATCCCCGGTGACCTAAATTTCTGGAGTATTTTTATTGGCCTGTCATAATGGGAGCTATGTTGACTTAAACATATTTGGATTCCTCCGCTGTCTGCAGCCTCTCTCTGGCTGAGATATTTGTAAAGCCCACAATGCAGCAAGAAGTCCTGACCAGGACCTGGATTCCTGACACCTTAATATCCCTCAAGAGTATTTATTCAGTATTTATTCTGACTTATTTTGCACCACTTTAAGTAAGGGAATAGAAACGGTGCAGACAGGCCTCTGTGTATTTATTTCCCCCATGGCAGAAGTTGGAATACTTTTCTTTTGCATCTCCTCGCGGGACAAAATGACTGCTAAAGATCTGCATTCATTAGAGTGTGACCGGTGCTACACTATTAGTAAAGGCTAGTGCCTTCACTTCACAGAAAAATGTAGTGTGGAAATATAACACCTAAAGTATATACATACCAGGTTCATTTTACCCTTCAGTTTGAAACTTTCAAAACAAGATTTTCACAGGAAGGAAATACTGTAAATGGACTGAAAACAAAAGCAACATATTTTTGTGAAGAGAAATGTGTTTAAAAATATTGAGGCCTTGCTGATGTCTGTGACATAACTGTTTTTACACAGCAAATGTTCATCTATGGAAAAATGCATAAGAATGTTGGGCTTTGTTTTATACATGTGTTTGATTTTACATGTTTCTATGTCAATCAGGTTCTTTGTATTTTATAATTTTCCTCATTCACTGGTGTATTTGCCTCTCCTTATTTCATGTGATTGTACATGGAGCGTCATGTGAAATAATCCACATTAAGGATTTTCTTTTGAAAGGGCCAAAGCCATGCAATGATGAGAAAACGAAAAATACTACAATCTGTATATATTTACCCACAATAATTTGCTGACAGAATTAATGCATTTTATGAGTTTTTTACTGCCATCAAATGGTGGCTATGTGGCACAGAATTAAACAGCAATACTTTATAATGTAAGCTTCTATTCTATATTTTTGTGTAATGGACAGAGTGGTAAATGCTGTTGTTTGAAGAGGCATTTGCACAGAGAAACCCACTCTGTACGATAATACGTACAATGATAGCCTCAGTAGCATCGCTGCTATCATGATTCGATAACCATTAAGAAATTATAAATTAGCTCAGACTGGGCAGGAAAGGGAAAACTATCAATAACCACACCTCAAGTATAACAGCATATCACATAAATAATTCCCACTCAGAGAAAGAGGAGGCAATGGTAAACTATTGCGTCATGGCATGGAAATAATTTAAAGTCAGTTAGATCGACAGTATCAAAATGAGCTACGCGTAACAACTGTTTTGACATAAAGGAATAGTTTGACATTTTGGGAAATTAGCTTAGTTGCTTTTTAGTCCAGAGTTAGATGTGGATATTATTTTTAGGTTTTGTTAGGATGAACAAAATG